>NW_006264145.1:54001-72052 GCF_000469605.1 Apis dorsata
GTAAATTTTTTTTTAATATTTAACAATATTTCATCAAATTTAGTTTATATTTGTTGTTTATATTTGTTTATTTTGTATCTATTTATCGATTTAAAAATTCGATTTGATTATATTGATATTGAAAATATCTAACCGAAGAATATTTCGGACATTAACTAATTTTGAGTTTTTGAATTTTGTAAATCTTTTTATCATGTTTTATTCCAATGCATATAATACCGAAGCATATGAAGCAGAAATTTTCAACATCTATAAAATAAAATATATTCTATAAAAATAAATATATCATAAAAAATAATAAATGATTATCTAAAAATTATTTTTAAAAAAATATTCGTATTTATTACAAAAAATAAAAATTTTTTATCTTTAAATTTTAGTAATGATAATTTGCTTTAATTTCTTTAAAAAAAAACGAAATTCTTACATTAGCAAATGTTTCTAAAGAAAGTTTCATATATTTCCCAATTGTAAGAGTCAGAGGTTTTTGAGAACGCATTATTAATAATAAAAGAACACGAATTTCATAAATACTTAATTCATACCAATTAGAATTATACGCAATCCAACTTATATTCTCACTCTGTAAAAAAAAAAATAAAATTCCAAAAAATAATAAATGGACAAAGTTATCATACAAATATCATACAAAGCATTGAAAAGTTTTTATCATCATTAATATTTATAAATGTCTTACTTTTGAACTAAGATATTCACCCGTATAACAAAGTATAAGTGCTTCAAAATTAAGAGCTATGTAGTAAGGAAAACATTTTGATATTACTGTAGATTCTTGTTCAGTTCCTATTGACTAAAATGTTAAAAATTGAATACATTATATATATTAAATTATTAATTACTATTAAATATATGATATAAAATAAATAAATATAAATTTTAAGAATATTTGATATGTAATGTAATGATTATTAAGTTTACTTACGGTTACAAGGATAAAATTCACAAAACAGATCACTAAAATATTAAAAAAAAACTGTGATAAAGAGATAAATGTGAATATATTTTCGATATTTTCAGATAAATTTAAAGTTCTTTGATGTTTTACTATAAGCTTTTTTATAATTCTTATACGTAATTCTTGTTCCTTATGTTCGTCTAAAATCTCTGATAATCCATCACAAATTATGTCTAGTTGACTAGCTACATGAAGTACCTAAAAATAATAAAATATAGTTTCAAATTTGTTATAAATTTATAACAATATTATAACAATGTATTGTTATAATAATGTATTATAATGTAATACACATATCCTCAAAATTAAATTGTCAATATTTGAATTATTATAACCTCAAAACAAAATATTGTATAACAGTCTAAATTCATTTTAAAAGATAAAACTTTTTAAATGAATTTAGATTGTTATACAATATTTTTTCGCATTTTTTAAATTAATTTTTTTCTGATCTTTTTATATTAAGAAATAATATAAAGAACAAAAAAAATTCATTTTGAATTTCACAAATTCAATTCATGATATATATGAATCAATTTATTTCAATTCGTTTTACAATAAAATTTTATAAATAAACTTGTGGAGAGAATTTTTCTCTTTATAACGATTAAAAAACTATGAAAATAGAATTCTATATCTGTTTTATGTATATATATTTGCCATTATTATTGTAAATATTAAAAATATGAGAAAATATTTCAAACAAATATATTGATATATTATGATGATACATGTTTGATGTTGAGATAACTTTGATAATTCTATGAAAGTCATATTTAAATTTTAAGTGAAACCGTTTTATTTTTTACTATATATCCTTGAACATATATTCTTTATATTGTGAAGTTATTAAAATATATTATTTACGCATGTATTTTTCTTAAATTATTGTTGAATTATTAACTTAAAGTTTTGAAAGTTTGAATTTTAATTTCTATGTGCCGCTAGTATAATATTAATATTTATCAATGTACACTGCTCGCAAATTTTATATAAATTTTATATAATGTAATTTTATAAAAATTTTATACAAAATGTATGAAAAATAAATAACTATTATAGTATGATTTTATACATCTGTATCTGTTAAAAAAAATTAATTTCGATCTTAAAATTTAAATAATAATTCTAAAAAAATTCTAATAATTCTAATAATAATTCTAAAGTTTTGTGTATATGAGAGAAAAAAAATAAGAAAAAAAAAAGATCTATATCTTTTAACGAATTCTTCCATTATTGAAATAACATCTCTGTAATATGTGAAATTATTTTTCATTTTTTTTAAAATTTCAGATATTATTTTTCCATATACACTAGTTATTTTTTAATATATTACCATTGTATTTTGAAGCAGAATATAAAAAACTATTTATTCTACGTACTCCTAAGTACTCCTAAGAAAGAAATCATGATAAAAAATCTGATTTCAATGACTAATATTACGTCCATGTCCAATTCGATAAAAATAATATTGGTACGGCGACATTTAACTTCAAAATTAATTTAATAAACTTAAAATTAAAATATATGCATAAATAGTATTTTGAAAATATTTTAATATTGGCCATAAGAATATGTAATAAAAAATAATAAGGTTTCATTTAAAAATTTAAATATAATTTTCAAGAACAATTCAACGTTTCAAGATCAATATTTATCATCACATAATCATATTCAATATCATACAACTTTTAAAACACTTTTTTATTTTTCTGATACAAAAATAATGGCATATAAAATAAATTTATACTTAAAATGAACATATTGTGTTTAACTTGGATTTAGTGCATTTACAAATAAATATTATTCCATTTTTGTCTTATTATTTTTGGATATCATTTTTTTTTTGGATGAAATAAAAAAATTAAAATTGTATGATTATTTTCTAATGTTGAAAAAATTCATAATACTTACAAAAGTTGCAATGATTGTCATAAACATTCCAGCCATTGTGGCAAACATAAATTGCATAACAAGTTGTATCGTTATAATAATCTCATATAGTGGTGAAACTGTTGCTTCGAAAGGAAATTCCATTTTTAATAAAAATTTTTTCTGATCAGAATGTGATGCTCCAATATCAGGACCAAAAAACGTAGACACTGCATACATAAAAATACTGCATATAAATATTATAAGCATAAGCTTTGCAATGCGATAGGATAAAATAGCTTTCTGCGTCATTATTTCCATATTCCATTCAAATTTACAATTATCCCAGTCTTCGGCAATTATGATCAAACTTTCAAAAAGAACTCTGTGTAAAATAATATCCCTAGTCATATAGTTTTCGTATACGCATATGCGTATATAATTATAAACATTTATCTATGGAATTGAATTATAAACTTGAATTATTTATTTATATATAATATATATATAATATATATATAATATATATATAATATATATAAATACATTATTCAAAATATATACATTTATTGACAAAAAATAAACTAATTTCTTTATATTTTTTGAAATCAATAACTTTTGATTTTAAAATTAAAAAAAAAACTTGTATAATATCTTGCAAAATCATATATTCATATCATATATTGCTTTTTATCTATCATTGCCTAATAAAAAAATGTCAACAGAGTGATTATTCAATAATACTTCAAAATATTCTTCTAAATAAAAATGCTTCCTTCCTGAATATAATATATAAAAATATGTGGATATAATTAATTGGATAAGTCAGTTCTTAGATTTAAATCCAATTAAATATTTGTAAAACTATATTAAATATCAATTAAAATATCATTTTTTTTATAATATGAAATTAATACAAAAAATCATGCAAATTTATTTAAGAATTTTGTGTTTGATTAATAAATTACAATCATGAAATCAAAAATCATCTAATATTTTACTGAAACATTATAAAAATTAAAAAAAATTTCGTTTATTAATAAACACATCGTTTATTGTTTCTCTGTATTATTTTTAATTCCAAATTATTCATATCAGAAAAATATAAAGAAATTTATAGATGATTAATTTGTTTTTTAATTTTTGTCAATAAATATTTTTTTATATTTTTATATTATTTAATGTGATATTAATATGATTAAACAAAATTATTATTATTATATATATACTTATGATAATAAACATGATGTTAAAAGATTATAAGTATTATAAATAGAAAATATTTTTATTATATATTGAAAATTTGATACTAAGCAAAACTTACTAAGCAAAATAAATAAAATAAATTATATAAATTTAGGAATTAATATAGATTTATTATTAGGTCATTCTATAACTTTCTACGATTTTAAATCTAATTTCTAAAATAAAACTTAATTCACATAACTTTTTGAGATAATTTTTAAGAAAAGAATTATTAATCTTTAAATAAAGCTATACTTTTTTGCACAATAATACATAATATTAGATTTTACATATATTACACAAAAATTGCATCAACTGAATATTGAAATTATATCTTATTGATTTCTTTTTTTTTTTTTTTTTTGCTAATTTTCTCACATAAAATAGATTTAAAGAACAAATGTACATTAAAATCAAATTTTTATGGATTTTCCAAAATAAATTTTTTAATAATTAATGACTTAATAATTACCATTTTATTTATTTTATCTCTGATAAAAACTTAATATATAAGAAATAGTACGAAACAATTTTAAATTAAAATATTTGTATGTTTATAATATGTATTTAAAAATTAATATTAAAAAATATTCGTGGCACATTTTTATGGATTGTTTCTGGAGATTGATATAAAAATTTATATCAAATGTCAATTAAGGTTTATTTATTAAATTATAAACAATTAAAGTTTGCAATAAAATAAGTGTTCGATTTACAATGTCATCTTATTTTCTCTTAATTAATAAATATATATTTATTTATTTTTATGGATTTATATAAAATTTATATTATTTATAAATTTTAAATTTATATAATTTATAAATTTATATTATAATTTATATTATTTTTATTTTTATTATTATTTTTATGGAATATATAATTAATAAATATAATTTAATAAATAAATCTCAATGAATAATTTTATTTTAAATATATCAATTTTTGTATTTATTTTGATTTGTATAATGGAATTTTTTAAAAATGATTCATAAATATTATTTTTTAATAAACAGAAAAAAGGAAAAAATTTTAATATTTCTATATGATTTATAGATAACAATTGAAATAAATAATAATGGTATTATAATTAGGACTAATAATATAATTAATAATATAATAGAATTGTTTCCAAAATCAATTAATTACTAATATTTAAAATAAATACATATTTTTCTATTTTAAAAGAGATTTTAAGTTATGTTTTGCTTCTTAAAATCAAATAATTTTTTAATTAAAAAATTTCTATAGAATTAATTATAAATTATGTGACAAGTTTAATGACAATTAATGAGACATTTTATGCAGAATGAATATATAATGTAATTTTTATAACACATTGACAAATATATTTATTTAATATTATGGAAATTATTTAAAAAAAAAAGAATGTTCAATTTTAGTAAATTTACATTTCCTAAATTTAAATAGTTCAAAATCAGAAACTTTCAAAATTATTTAATAATAAAAAGATTAAATAATTAATTAAAATGTATCTTACCGTTTGTGGAGCCAAATGATAATAAATTTCAAAAAGAGAAGAGTATTTGAACAAGTAATGCTTAAGCAATCCAATATATCTATTAAAGTGGCTGTTTTAATATGGATGATGCAATATGAGTATTGAAATATCAAAAATATTGACATCACAATTGTCCACATGATATATTTTAAAATTTGATATGAAGAATTTGGCCAGGCACCAATTAAACGAAGACTTATTTCAACTGGACGATTAATAATACTCTTTATTGCCATTAATATTTCTTTAGAATATAAATATTATCTATATTATGAATTTGAATTATTAGTTTAGTAATAAAATAACAAAGTACAAAAATGACAATTATTATATAATTTAAATATCACATAATAATAAAAATATAATAATAATCGAAAAAACGTAGAATCTTCTAAATGATTCGAAAAATCATGAAAATTTTATAAATTATTAAATTTTAATTAATAAGTGTAAATAATCTAAATATTTTTACTAATAATACATGAGAATCAATATTTTATTGCATAAATTAAAATATATAGAAATTTATTATAATTTTGTTTGTCTATCTATTTTATTAAAATTACTATTACTGCTATTAATAGAAATGAAAATATACAACGATTTTTAAATTTGAAACTCTTGCAAATAATAAATAATGAATTCATTTTCCTTTTTAAATAAAAATTATAAAATAAATAATTAGCATTTTTATCTTGATTAATTAAAATAAATAAATAGAATTGAAATAATAATAATAATTTTGTTATTATATTAATAAATTTTTTTAAATTTTCTTGTAACATTATTCTATGAAGCAAAAAAAATATATTCCTTTAAAAATATATTCAAAATAAAAAATAATTTTTTATTTGCCATTAATATTTGGTTAGAATATAAATATTATCTATATTATGAATTTGTTTATTATATTAAATTTTTTTTATTAAAAAATTTAATATATATATTTAAAAATAAATGTAAATATTTAAAAAAAGAAAATTAAATTTTATTTAAAAAATTATATTATTGCTAAGTTGTATCATACATGAATAAAAATATGAATAACAAAGAATAAATATAATGAATAAAAAATACAAATACAATGAATAAAAAATATTTAATTAACTAGAATATTTAATACAAAGTTTTTAATACTAGAAAAAATATATATAGTTACCGATATATATCAAAATATCCTTCAGAATATTGTGACAAATCACAGTCAAGTGATCACTGCATACTGAAAACTAGCATACTGAAGATAAAGATAAAACTTTTAAAGCACGTATAACTAAAATAATCTTTACAAATGTTTATTGATCGAACGTAATTACCTCTATTATAAAGAAACTAATACTCAATGTACTACTAATATCAGCGATTACTGAATGAACAAAAAAAATGCAAAGAATACAGGAGAGTTTCCTTTACATTGATTTCTCCAAACATTATTACGAACTATTTATATTAAAAATGCAAATAGATTTCCTAGTGAAGACAGATAGAAGTAAAGACAAACATATACTTATTTTCTTGAAAAAAAGAAATAAAATTATAAATATATTTCTCATTGTGATTCAATACATTTATTTCATTGTAAAATATAACTCTTACTTTTTTAATAAATTTTATTTATGTTAAAATTATTCATTACATTAAAATGAATTCATATTCTATTATTATTTAAATATATTGAAGATTTATAAAAGATAAATTATTTCATATTAATTTTTTAAATATTTATAAATAAAAAAATAAAATGTAAAGATTTATAAAAATTATTTTTATTATTTACTTTATATAATTATTAACTTTATTATTATAAGCGAAATTTTTTTTTTTCAATTTAATTAAAATTTAGAATTAAACTTTCATCGAAGAAAATATTCTTAGGTCTTTAAAATTAAGAATTTTAAAAATATGTATAGAGCAACAATATTTTTTAGAGAATTTTCTAGTTATAATTTTTTAATTATAATTGTTTCTATAAAAATTTTCATTTCACACGCATATGCACATGCAAATTTTAAATATTTATTTATTTAAATGTTATGTCAATTAAATTAATAAAAATTAATCAACAATCTATTAAAAATTTTTTTATGCAGATATAAATTATTTAATTATTTAAATTAAATCTGATCATCTTTTTCTCCATTATAAAAACAAATTTAGACTTTTCACTTTGGATATACATTCTAGATTATTCATTCATAGCGAAAAATACAAAAATTGTTTTCATTTGATTTCATTTGATTTTACTTAGATCCAAAATAAATATTCAAAGTAATTAATGAACAAAGTAAAATCAGTTTTTACTTTTGATGAATAAGATAAATTCATTCATAATAAAGTAATAATGACAGATTTAAACTTCGAAATAACGAATAAACAACTGTTTAACAGTTTTGTACACATTTTTTATATTCAAAATGAAAAATCTAAATTCGCCTTAACTCGATTCTAACATTCATATTTCATTAGCTGAAATTAATGAATTAATATATTATTATTATTAAATTTAATTATTACATAAGTATAAATATTCCAGCTTTTATCTTTAATATTTATTATATCAAATCAATATATATTATCATATTATATCAATATCATATCAATCATCCGCAATGAAAAGATGAGAAAGTATCCAAAATGAAAATGTATAAATTTGCCTTAAACTATATATAAGTCTTATTAATCTTTTTTTTTTCATTCATCCTTAACATTAATAAAAAGAATTAGTTTTGTGAATCTCATTAAAATTAAATTAAAAAACTTAAGATCATTCTTTATTTGAAGAATATATATTAAAAAATTAAATATTTTCAATTTCATGATTACAAATCGATATAATATACATTAATTATAAATGAAACAATTCCTTTAATTAACAAGAAAATCCAAATATAAATCTGTTATCATTATTATTAAATTATTTTTTTTATTAATTATATAAATCAATAAAAAATCAAAAAATGATACTTTATAAATTGTAGATACAATGAAATTAAAAGAAAAAGAATTAAAAGAAAAAAATTTAAAAGAAAAAAAAGAAAAAAATTTAAATAATAAATAAATTTTATAACTATCCAATTATTGGATATGATTGGATATTAGAAATTATAAAATTTTGAAATAATCATAAAGATTTTTTTTTTTATGAAGCTCTACTCGCCAAGAATAATCATGCATGTGCAATTTTTCCCAATATCATCTAATGAACATGAAGCATTCAAGTTAATATATAGTCATTTTCCGAACGGACAAGACAGTTAATCTTTTTTGTCTGCAAACTTGTATTTTTTCATTTTATAAAACTGTACATACATAAAAACTGTACAATTGCAGATATTAAAAAAAAGATGATTTGATTCTTTTAAAATGAAATAAGATAAAAATCAAGAATAAGAATTGCATTTTTTATTTTGTTTTTTAGTTATTAATAATTATAAATGGATGAAAATAAAACGAAATTAACTGGCTTTGATCAACCAATTCAAAGACTTTAATAAAATGATTTTCTTTAAATCTCTATAAAATGATTTTAGAAATATTAACTATTTTGAATTATTGAATTTTTGAATTATTTTTGAATCATAAGCATGTTTTATTATCTTTATTCCAAAAGATGTTGCAATTCGCTTTTTCATGTTTTTCTATGTAATTTATATTTTTTAATAAACAATGTTTTTGAGATTTTTCCTCAGAAAGAAATCTAATGGTATTAAATAAAAAAATGTGCTACATCATGTTATATCTAACAATATTGTTTATTGATTATTTAATGATTTAACAAATTAATATGTGCTAGAATAAACTTAGAAATAGTAAAATATGTATAGAGATAGTAAAATTCAATAATTCAAAATAACTTACATCGTCACAAATATTAATATTTCGAATATCTCCTCTAAAATAAAAAAAATCATTTTATAAATAGATTTGATCTTAATAATAGCTTCTTGAATTGGTCTCAAAGCCGGCTATTCAATTTCATAAAAAAATTGCAGTATTATAATCAAAAAAATGTAGATGATATTGAAATGCGTCCATTTACATAAAAAATATTTATATATCTTTCCTTAAACAAAATTGTATATAAAATTTTTTCATATTGCTACAAATAATGAAAATGTTCAAGGTGAATAAAATTATTGGATCATTCTATATAATCTAATAAAATTAAATCATTCGTTTGAAAAATTGTCGATATTCTTACATATTAAGTTTTATATTTATTTTGATGTCTAAAATCAATTTTTCAAAGATGTCGTCTGCTTTTATAAACATCTTGTATTTTTCTAATGAAAAATTAGAATATTGAAACAAGGAAGATTAAACTTTACTAATATCCAAGTCTTTCTCTTTGCACATATCTATAAATAAATTAAATGTAATAATTTTTATCATATTATTTTCATTAAATTTATTATTATTATTATTGTCCATATTCCATATTCATAGCTTCTAACAGAATTTTTTAAAAATTCATGTCATTGCATATAAAACAGATATACGAAGCAAAAGCTTTTAACATCTAAAAATTTTAATTTATCTTAATTACATGAAAAATAAAAGCATACTTGAAACAGATTATAAACATGTAAATAAAAAATAATCAATAATATTTAATAAAATTTATAATAAACAATTTTATATTGATAAATACTTCCAAAAAAAACTTCCATATAAATTTTATAAAATGGAGAAATTATAACTTCAAATGGGAATTTCATTTTGATTAAAAAATTTCTTTCTTTAGAATTCGATATAACTTGATCTTCCTAATTTTTCTAAAGCAGTTATATATATGGCACTATTTATTTTGCCAAAAAAACTCGCGTAATAATCAATTAAAAAAATTCGAAATGCGGGAAGATAACATAGCTTTATCTGTCATTATTCGTTTATTTTCAATATTTATTTTCAAGTATAATTTCAAGTATAATTCATTATTTCAATCTTCAAATATCAAACATGGTTATCATAATTTCATGAAACATTCTGTTTCAAAATAATATTTTAAATTAATATCTTAAATTAAATTATATTATATATAAACATCTATAAATCTATAAATCATGTAAGCATAATAAGTGTCTATTCATTTTTAGCATACATATATTTATCATTTGAAAGTTGTGGATTTTCAGGATTTTCAGCATTTATCAACTTTACAGATTTATTATATAATTCCTCTTTTTTGCAATTTTTAATATTTTTAATAATATTAGCGATAACTAATTTTAAAAATTTTATATTTTGTGAGTTTTATAAATTCATCAAAGTTTTTTTGTTTAAAAATATTGTAGATTAAAATTATAGTTACTAATAAAAATGAAAATAAATATATTTAATTTATATTTTTTAATTATCATTATCAGTATTTGATCAATATTTTATAATTATCAACTAAAACATCAAAATTAAAAAAATCTTTTTTTTTTTATTTTAGTAAAAATATAAAAATTTGAAATTTTAAAAGATTTAAATAAATCTTTTAATATCTAATATCATTGTTTTATAACATTTTTTTTCTTTTTTATAAGTTTAAAATTTTTGTCACAAAATTATGATTTAAAGAAATTTTAATTTTATAGAATATTAATTCGAATTATATTCGTGAAACATCTTTAAATAATCGATTTTAGAATACAAAACAAATACAAATATTGGTATACAAATATTAGTTAAGATTTATTTATTATATATATATTATATTATATTTATTATATTACAAGCAATAATTGAAATTGGCACTATACAAAATAAGATGAAAATAGAATGAAACTATTCTGTTTTCATTATAATTCTATCTCATATATATTTATTTATATATAATATATCATATATATATCATACATATTCTGTCTCTCATATTCTTATTTTACTTCATCTAATACGAATTTCAATTGCTTATAATATAAAGAAGAATTATATATTCTTATATAATATAATTATATTCTTAATTTTGAAAAAAAAAAACAAAAAATCATATTATATTTTTTAAAAATAATATGCGTTTTTATAGTTAAAAAAAAGAAATTAATTAAAAATAATATTATAAAATAAAAAAATCATAATATCTCAAATTTTATTATCTAATCATAGCTTTATATTAATATAAAGCTATATATATAACTTTTTTCATTAAAATCCACATCTTTTTCCATTCAAGAAACTTTTTTTTATTATTTTTAATTTTTTATTATATATATATTACATTTACGTTGTTTTCTATTGCTTCAATTCATTTATAGAAAATTTTGATTAAAAGTTTTTCTAATTTTAATTTAATTTCGATATTGTGATAAGGAAAATTATTCAATAGTAACCAATATTGATTTTTATTTTTTTATTATATTAACATAATGTAAAATGATACATTTATTTATTACTTAAAAAAAAATTTTGATATTTGATAGAAGAAGTGAAAATCCACATTGGTCAGTACAGTACCTACATTAATAAAAAGAAATTATATTAAATAATATACATATATATACATGTCTTATTAATTATTGTTTATGAAACCAAATAACAATCAATTTAAGAAAAACAAGTGAATTCGATAATATAATGCTTAATCCATCTAATAATTCAATTAAATTTGATTTAATATGAATAATACGATACCAATATTAAAATATTAGAAACATTAATATTATTATAACATTATTATGATTCACATAATATTTTTCAACATTGGATACGAAAAATCTGGCCAAATATCAAGTATACATAATTATTATTGTTTAACACATATTATTTTTTTTGAAGTTATTAATAAAATTTTTAATTTTCATTAAAAGAATAAGTTACGAATTTAATAATTATGATAACTATAATCACATTGATTAAAAGTATGTGAAAATCTAAAAATGTCAAATCGAAAATTTTTTTTTTGAAATCAAATTGGATTGTAATATCTCATTACTCAAAAATTCCTAAGAATTTCGGATTTAACTTTAACGTAGATTTATTAATATTCCTTATATTAATATCTTAATATATCGATTTATATATATATATCAATTTTAACATCAAAATTTTTCTTAAATAGTTTCTTGAATAGTATCACTATAGTCACGATTTTAAATAAATCAAATTTGTTTTTATATATTTTATCCAATAAATACTATTTCATAAAAGTAACGTTTAAACAATTTTTAATATAATTATTTTTAAATATATCTATAAAATATAATTATTTATTATATTTGTCTTTATCTTTTATGTAATAAAAATGATTTTCAAAAATGAAGATAAATAAATAATGAAAATGATTAATGAAAATTAATCAAAATTACATTATATTTATACTATTGTTATTAAGGCTATTTTTTCTGAAAAGGCTAAAACATTATATACATTAACATTATAAAGCTGTATATTAATTATTAATAATAACATTAAAAATCAATCAAAACAAGATTTATCTAGATTGAGACAGATTTTTTTTAAACATATAATGTAAAATATATAATTATAATTGTAACTTGAGAAACTTCTTTTTTTATTAATTTTAATTATTTTTGATATTTAATTATTATATTTTTTAGAATAGTTTTTAAAATCATTTTAGTTATATTCAAAATATAAATCAATTTGAAATATAAAAATTATTATTTTATAAATATTAGATAAAAATATATATTATGAATTTTTAATAAAAAAATTTTTAATAAAAAAATATTGAAAATTTTGATTTAAGATATTTGTTTATATTTAAAAAATTACATTATATAACAATAATATATTTTTTTTATATTTATAAAAAATTTACAAAAATTTATATTTATAAAAATAATAAATGTGTAATGAATTAATATAAAATAATAAAATTAAATAAATAAGAATTGATCATAATGTAGATAATAAAATTGATTTAAATAAATAAATAAGCATAAATGAAAAAAAATTTGCACATTTTTTGAAAAATTTGCACAAATATAAGATTTTAATTGTGGAAAAATAACATGAAGTTTGATATAAAATAAAATTGCTTTGCTTTATCTAATACGAATTTCAATTAAATATATATAATTAATTAATATATAAGCCTCAACCAATATTTTGCTATTTAATTTTTATATTTAGCTTATAATTTCTTTTGATCTTTGATATCAATCTTTCAAAATGGTTCTATGAATATATTAACCATATCTGTATATTATTTGGTATTATAATATTAAATAATTAAAATTGTATTATTAACAAAGATGTAAATAATTTTGTGTTTTATAGAATATAATATATAATAATATGATTATAATTGATAATATATTTTTATTATATTTTATAAATTTGAAACTTTATAAAAATTTATCTATATTTTTTACACTTTATAACACTTTTAAAAATATTCAGAATTCAGATTTTTTATTAATAAGTATTTATATTTTATTGTTTCATTTTGAAGTACTATTTTAATATAACATATTTGTGGGATATCTTTAAATATAAAAGTTAATATAACAAAATGTTGGTTAATGTTTACTTATTATATTATAGTTACAATTACTTATTATATTACAAGTAATAATAATGAAATTTACGTTGAAATTTGCATTAAATTATATAATAATTTGCATTAAATAAAAAACAAAACAAAAATAAAATGAACTTATTTTTATTAAATTTAACTATTATTTCAGCTTCGCTTCATTTAATAAATCCTTTTTATGATAAATAAATAAAACAATATTTTTATATATTAATTTTTAAGTTTTTTTTAATATCTAGAATATAACCTCCAAAAATATCTTGTGAATATATTAACATTCAATATATGTATACTATTTTATTTTTTTTATTAACCATTCCATTAGTTTTCAAATCACTAAAATTGGAGGATTAAAAAATAATATAATATTACATTATTGCATTCAAATTTTCTAATTTATCTTATACTACAATATATACTATAATATAATATACTATAACAATATATAATATACTATAACTACAAATAATTAAATTTAATACATTTTACTACATATTCATCAAAATTATCCATATTTTAATGAAAAATTCGCAACATATTAAAATTATTTCTCAAAAATTCAGTATCTTGCATATAGAACAGATACATATGAAGCAGAAGCTTTTAACATCTAAAAATTTATATTTATTGTAATTATATAAAAATCAAAAAATGAAAAATTATACGAAATAAATTAAAAACATATATATAAAAATGATAAAAAATAGAATACTTTTAATTTATATTTATTTATTCGATAATAAATTTAATTCTCTTACGTTAGCAAATGCCTCTAGAGAAAGACAGATAAATTTTCCCGCTGTAAGCGTTAATTGTTTCTGTGATCGTAAGATTATCATTAGTATAATACGAACATCTCGAGATTTTAAGTCGTACCAAAGAAAATTATATATAGCTTTATTAATATTTTCACTCTAAAAAAAAGATATCAGTAAAATATTACATTTTTTATTATTTTATTTTATATATTTATATTTTTTTTTTTTTTTTTCACCTTAGAAGTAATGTATTCTCCGGTATAACACAAAATAAATGCTTCGCAATTAACAGCAATGTAATAGGGAAAACATTTCATTATTAATACAATTGTTTGTTCCGTATGCAAAGACTGTTATAAGTAAATGAAAAAGTAAATGACTGTTATAAAAAATGAATCAATTTCACTATTTCTATTTTATTATATTATCTATTATCTATATTATTATATTTTCTATATTATAATTATCTATTAAATATATAATAATTTATTGAATACTCACGATTATCAGAACAAAACTTATAAAGCAAATTACCAACATATTTGATACAAATTGACATAGGAATATATAAGTAAAGATTGTTTCGATATTTTTTGAAAGTTGTATAATTTTTTGATGTCTTACAATAATATCCTTTATTATATCTTGAGATTCTCTTTTCTTATAACTATGAAAAATTAAGTTTTGACAAAATAAATCAATTTGACTACCAACATATAATATCTAAAAAAGCAAATTTTCCAAATGAAAAATATTTAAGTATTAAAAATATTATATTTTATAAGTATATTTATATATATATATATATATAAATTATTTATCCATTTAAAATTTTTAACTAACTATAAATAATTTACATATACATATGTATATAAATATCTTAATTCCTTTTGTATAATAATTCTTATTATATTTATTTTTTATGTTTTTATATTCAATGTTTTTTTTATTTAATATCAAATCGTGTCTATCAAAATTTATTAACAGATATTTGATAATTAAAAATGAAATAAAGTATAAAATATAAATATATCATATCAAAGTATTTTTATAAAGGATTTTTTAATATAGGAAAAGTAAATAAAATTTTTATTATGTATATATACTAATAAATCATCAATATACTATTCTTGAAGTTTTATTTATAAAAACAGCAAACTTAAGTAAGTATTAAGTAAGATATTAAATGTAATAATGTTTTATTACATAATTATTTGTATTTGTTCATATTTATTTGTCTCATATCTTTATATTAATATATAAATTAAGTAATATCTAAATATTAATTATATTAATTTCTTATTGATAGTGAAATTACAAATATTTTTTTAAATTTTTTAATTTTTAAAAAGTTTAAAGAGTTTTATATTTGTTTTATATGTAATTTGTATATTTCTAATTTCATTTTTAATTATTTTCATAAATAGCTTAAATCCAGAAATTGTAATATAAATATTAGTTAATTTAAAAAAAAATTAAAAATATTTGATTGATATGTTATAACTGGAATTAATTTATTTTTTTAATTTATTATTTAAGTGTATCAAAAATCTTAAAAGATGTTTTTTCAAATTAAAAAGAAAAATGAAAAATAAGCGTGTTTAAATATTGTTTTAAAAAGTTATAATAGTATTTTTAAAAAAAAACAATAAAAGATCTTATTATCATCTAATTATAAAATGTTTTAAAATTAAAATTAGTATTGAATGTTTTGACATACAATGTAATATATCATGAAATTTAAATTAGAAAAGGAATAGTTTTTAAAATTCTTAAAAATTCCATATTTAAATACATAAATAATTAATTATTTGAAATAAATAATTAATTAATATTTAAATAATTAAATACAATATTAAATTTTGTTATACTAATAACTTCTTCATACATGATTAAAAAAAATTACTTACTAATGCTGCAATTAATGCTATTGATGTAGCTGCACCATAAACTATAAATGATTCAAATATAAATTGTGTAATCAGAATAATTTCATAACGTGGAGAAATTGTGACTATAAATGGAAATTCCATTCTAACTAAAAACTTCCTTTGATCTTCGTCAAGTATTATTAAAGCAACTCCTGAATATAGGAAAAATGTAATCGCGAAATAACTGATTAAGAAATTTGAAATACGAGAAGATAATATGAATTTATCCGTTATTATTCGTTTATTTTCAATAGCAGAATAATTATTATTCAAGTCTTCCTTCATAGACATCAGAATTTCATAAAACGTTCTGTTCAAAAATAATATTTTCTTTAAACTGAATATAAAAAACATTTGAATTTTCTAAAAATTCAATTTTATTAAATATTATATTGCCATATTTATATCTTAGAAATAATTTTAATTAATATTTCACTTTTGAAAAATTTAACTTATGTGCATAGAATTTGATTTATATTGAAATTCACAAAATTAATAATTTAATAATTAAAAAATTCGAAGTCTACGTAAATTTAATTAATAATAACAATAATTAATAATAGATAAATCAATAACAATCAATAACTTTAATGACAATGACAATTTTTTGTTTTCTATTTTTTCTTCGATTTCAAATAATAATTCAAATATAAAAGTTACATCAATTTAAAAAAAAAATACAATCTATTCAATATATTAGAAATAAATGAAATTAATTTATTAATTTTCTAATTTATTTTTTCATAACTTTCAAAAATTTCTAATTAAATTTTAATTTCAATTAAATTTTTAAAATGATATTTTTTTTTAATAAGCTCAATATTTTATAATATTAATTATAATTTCAGATATATATATCTGAAAATTGAAAGTAATGTTAAATCAGCAAAATTTTTTAAATTTTATAAGAAAAAAATAGTAAAATAGATTGAATTTATATTAATTTTTTTGATATTAAATTTTAAAAAGAATAGATGTAAGTATATGTATATTTATATATATGTATATATATACTCAATATATAACTCAAATATATGAAATAAAAACTGATTTAATTTAGTTTCATAAAAGAAAATATTGCATTAACATTTCAAGAATAAAATATTATATTTTTAAAAAAAATGTTTTAGAAATACATATTTCCGATTCAATCTATACAGAAATATAAATAAAATGGTGACTGGAAATTAATTTTCATAAAATTTATTTTTTCGCTAAAAAAAAGATTTAATTTAATAATGGATTATCTATGATTAGTTTAT
>NW_006264145.1:72289-78337 GCF_000469605.1 Apis dorsata
TAAGAAAAAAAATTAGAGAAAAATTTCAATCAAGAATCAAGAAAAAGAATTTAATTTGAGTATAAATTATTTTATAATTTGAGTATAAATTAACTATTATAAAGCCTATTTAACATAATTTCAATAATATTTTATTTAAAATACTTTCATTCTAATTTTTTATTTAATAATAATAAAAATTATTTAATAATAAAAAAAATTATATTATAAATAACAATATGATATCTATATCTTACCGTTTGTGAAACCAAATAACAATTAACTTAATGAAAACAAGTGTATTTGATAAAGTAAGACTTAATCCATCTAATAGGTCAATTAAACCTAATTTAATATGAGTAATACAATACCAATATTGAAATACTAGAAATGTTGGTAATATTATTATCCAAATAATAATTTTCAATTTTGGATACGGAGAATCTGGCCAAATACCAAATATACGCAAACTATATTCCAATGGACGATTGATCATAATTTTTGAAATTATTAATAAAATTTACAATTTTTGTTCAAATAATTATGATAAAATGTTAATATTACTGTAATCATAATAATATATAAATGTACTATGAAAAACACCAAAATAGTTCTTTACTTAATATTAATATAATAATAATAATATTCAATATGTGTTTAATTTTGTCTTAATTTTCAAAAATATTTCTTATAGATTTTAATATGCTGAATATGCATCTGCAAATCATTTTTTTTCCAGAATACATAGTTTTTAAAAAAATTTAATCAATTTAAAAAAACAATATTTTAATCTTGAAACTTTTTTATATTTTTACAGTAATAGTTATAAATAATTAGAAAATTACTAGATCATAAACATTTATATATATTCGCCAAACATTTATATATATAAATTCAATATTCATCATATTTTTGGATAAAAAAATATTTGTTCAAAAATTTCTTATTGCTTGGTTCATTTTTATCATTGCTTTTCAATAAAAATAAATTTCAGTTTAAATTTTTATTCGTTTATCTGATTCAATATTATTTTTTTTTTCATTATTTCTTAAAGAAAAACTATGTTCATCCATTTTTTAAGAATAAATAGAGATTTTAATGTAAAAGCAATATAATTTAACAAAACATGTAATGGCAATAGTAATATTCAATGATGGTTGCTTTGATATTCCATATTACTAAGCGGCACAATAAACTATTATTACCACTGCGTATTTTGTTTATTTCGCTTCAATATTAAAGTAATTTTTTGATTAAATTGATTTGATATGCTTTCCTTGATAAAAAAAAAGTCTATTACATGATGTTAGATTTTTTTTAAATTCTTAATTTTTTAAATAATTTGAAAAATATCAGCAAAGATGAATAAAATATTTTGGGTATTTTTGATCATTATTTAAATATATTTAAATGTTATTTAAATATTTTGATATTTATAATGTAATAATTATTTAAATATCATTTCTGTAAGAATTCACAAAATCAATTTATATTAAGAAAATAATTAATTATTATAAAAACATAAAATATTAATATCCAAAATAGAAAAATTATAACATTATTTTAAAATGATTTTTCAAAAATTATCAATTTTAAGAAATGATTTGTAAATTTGTATTCATCAAATTTGTATAAGAAATATTCTCGAAGATTAAAAAATCGAAAAGAAAATTAAAATTTGAACAATATAATTACAAAGTGAAAATTTTTTTTTGTCGTTTTGATTAATTATTTTTGTTTTAATTACAAATACCAAAAAATATTAAATTATTTTTCAAATAATGTCAGAATAATCATAATTCAAATAAAATATATCTTAAGCATAGACGAATCTCTTTAACGTAGTTGCACAATCGAATGCTCATTGTGTACTAAACTCTTCTCAATGTGGTTATCGATCAAATGAAATTACTAAAGTATTATTACACAAATAATCCTAAGATAGACAAGATAAAGATAAAACGACTTATTACCAATAATTGTTTTGCTTTAAGAAAGAAAAATAATTTCTTGTTCTTTTTTATAATTATAACAATATAGAATACAATCTTATTTCGCAATATCTCTAGTTTTAGTTTTATTTCTAATTGTATATTAATTGCATATCGAATGTAAACGATTATATTATAATATATAAATTATTTTTAATCAAAGTTATACATGCAAATAACTATAAAAATTAGAAAAATATTTAATAGAATTTCATAACATATAAGCAGTAACATTGATATTAATGTTCATATATATATATCAAAAGATTAAAAATTTTATCATTCCTTGCATCAAAAAAATTATTCTATGGAAAATCAATCAATAAATCTATTTGTTCTTTAATACAATATTATATTATATAAAAATTAATTTTTACAATAATCATAATATAATATTAAATCATTGAAAGTAAATATATATCAAATATTTTCATTCGTTTAAAATTATTATTATATATATTAATATTATTTAAAATAATAATTATATTTTATTAAAATAAAAAAAAATACTAAAATGTTTTAAATTTCGTGAGATGCATAATAATGTGTATTTTAAAAGTATACAATAAAACAAAAGTTCTGATAAAAAGTACTTGGAGATTCAAGAATTGGCAATCAAATTAAATATTTTTATTTTTATTTTTAATTAAATATTAAATTATTTTTTATTTTTAGAAATAGAAAAAAATCTAGAATAGAAAAAATTAGAAACTAATTATAATTAGAATGTAATGTGGATGAATTTTTTGAAAATAATGTATTGACGAATACTAAAAAATTTCAAAAATTAACATGTTCAAAAATTAACATGTTATCAGTAAATATTTCGTGACAAAATAGATTTGCAATAGAATAAACTATATAGCTGTTTATTTAAGCTGTATTTATTTAAATCAATTTTCAGCTTAAAAGTTTTTATAGCATTTTTTTTATTATTTATTTCTTCAATTTGTTTTATTTTAGCTACTATCTAATCATTTTCAATTTATGATATTCGATAATGCTATTTAAAGGAAAAAACGATCATAAGTTATGCTTTTTTTTTGGATAATATATATCATGTCGAATATTTAAACATTTAAATTAGTATGATTTTTTATCACATTTTTAAATTTTTAACTCAGTTATAATAAATATAACTATGATAATAAATAATAATAAATTAATAAATAAACTTTGAAATCGTTAAAAATAAAAAGTTTCATTTTTGAATTTATTGTTTTTAAATAAAAAAATATAAAAATTATTTAATTTTTTATTCAAATTCAATTAAATTCGTTTTCTTAATGCATTCTCTGCCAGATAAAATTATTTGATTTCATTTTCATCTATTCATCTATTTCTTAATTACATGCAAATATCAAAAAAGATTAATATATTTGTGCGATTCTTTTGGATATTTATTCTTCTTTTATCTTTGGATATAATTCTAGGAGCCAAAGTTATGAATAATTTAATAATAAATTTGCTTTCAGAGTTTACTAAGTTTAAATTAAACTATCTCCATTTTACTTTATTCAAATTACAAATTTGAAAAAAAATCATCTTAAATTCAATGCAAATTTTAATTACTTATATCTTAATAAATAAACTTATCTTAATAAACTTATCTTAATAAATAAACTGATATTTTTGTTAGTAACTTTTACTGTTTTTTTTACTTTTAGAATCGATCTTCAAAAGATATCCCATAAATATATATATATTAATATACAATATATATATTAATACACAAATATTTATAAAAAATATTTAAAAATATGGAACTTTGAAAAATGAATTAGATATCACAATAAAAAAAATATTCACATATACATCTTATTATATCTATTATATTTTATATATGTTCTATAAAATTTTTTTACAAACTATAATATTTTGAATTTGCATTAAATTAAGATAGTAGGAAGTGAGAGCACTCACTAAAATAAATAATCATATTTATTCGAAAAAATATCATATCATATCATTATTTATTATAACGAAATCTCTTAAATAAAGATAAAAAATTATTTTAGATAGTAGTAGATATGAACTATATTAAAATTATATAATATATATAATAATATAATTATCTAATTATATAATTATATATTATATACTATATAATTTGTTATTTATTAAAAACTTATCTCAATAAATTATAGCAAATTTCAACTTATTTACTGAAATGCTTATTTACTGAAATTCATAGAAGCAAAAAAAAAATCATAAGCAAAACACATTTTCAAAATTCGATTGTAAGATGCCAAATGATGCGCCATGCTATGTTAGAAAAAACATCTTATTCATTCATTAGAAAAACTAAATATGTTCATACAAGCTTCCACATATACAAAAAATCACAAATCAATTTGAATTCTACAGATCAATGAATCAGATCTTTATCTTTATATTTGCATTTAATATTTAATCTCTTTTTAAAAACTGAAATCATTGAATCAAAGAAGAATAATGGTTGAAATTGAATGTTATACATTAATAAAAATTGAATATTATACATTAATAATGAATTAATGCACACAGCATAAAAAATATGTATATATTGCAATTGATCTTTTTTATGAATACCTCATTTTTATTTCATTTTTATCTTATTATCATTATATCATCTCATTTTATTTAATGTAAACATTTATAATCTATTAATTAAATCTTATCAAACACATGTGTATATGACTTTTTTCATCATTTTGATATCTATTCAATTCTTCCAAATATATTTAATATTTTTATATTATACATTCTATGTAATATTATATTATAATATTCTGTGTAAATAAATATATGGCAAAAAAATCATCTTAAAAATAAATTTTAAAATAAATTTTATTGTATTTTATAAATGCATATATATTGTATTATATAAATGTTTGAATAGTCAAAACAAATAAATCATTTTTATGCACAATTAATAATAATGAAATGAATGATCATAATCAAAATAATGAACCAAACTTTTGAAATTTATTAATCTCGCATCTTTCTTGCTAAAAAAAAGAATTTTATTATAGGAAAAAATACAAGTATGCAAATATTTTTGCATATTCTTATCAATATATTAAATCCGAAAATTAATATTATGACAATATATTATAGCAATATATTTAATAACAAATTTTTAAATAGTTTCAGATAGATTTTTTTGAATAATTTTTTAATAATTTTGAATAATTTCAAGAAAAATATTTTTTACTTTTTTTTTACATTATTTATATTAAAATTTATAAAGAATAGATTATTAACTATTTTTCTACATTCATTTTTTTATTAGAGAAATCGTTAAAAAATAAAAAAAATATTAATCAATAATATATAAAAAATCTTTACCGCAATTATTGAATATTACAAGTTTTGATAATTACTGTCTTCAATTACTGGATTTTAAAAATATCATATACATTTTCAGTAATATTATTCTTGTATTTATTTGAACATAAATAAAATTTAATAAAAATTGTTAAAAAATTATATATAATTATATAATAATTTATATAACAATAATTTGGTAAAAATATTTAAAGAAATTATTTCAAAGTTTTATTTGAGAGATAGTATTACTGAATTTTTAATAAAATATTATATTGTAGAAAAAAAATCATTGTTGCATATTTATAATTATAAACATTGTTTAAAAATATAAAACTGTATAAAAATATTTATCATATACATTATGATATAAATTTATACAAAAATTTCTTAGATATATTTTTTAAAATTTAAAAAAAATTTTATCAAATCATTATAAAATATTTAATTTTTACATTCCGTTATAAGCTGGACCACCTCCACCTTCTGGTACAACCCAATTGATATTTTGACTTGGATCCTTAATATCACAAGTTTTGCAATGAATACAATTCTGAGCATTAATTTGTAATCTTTCTCCTTTTCCAGATTCCAATGGTACAAATTCATATACACCTAAAATTTATTTATATTATTGTACCATTATTATATATTTATTATATTATATTAAATTATATATATTATATTAATATTATTATAATATATTATAATATATTATTATAATATATATTATATTAAAAAACAAAATATATTTATCAAAATATATTTT
>NW_006264145.1:79094-80750 GCF_000469605.1 Apis dorsata
AATAAATTATTCTAAACTTCCATTAATAATAACACATAACTACAGATTAATAAATATAAAATTTAACGAATAATGAATATAGAGATTAAAATAAATATAAAAGTTTTTTTGAAATTTTTTT
The DNA here is from genome assembly GCF_000469605.1 of Apis dorsata. Classification (NCBI taxonomy): domain Eukaryota; kingdom Metazoa; phylum Arthropoda; class Insecta; order Hymenoptera; family Apidae; genus Apis; species Apis dorsata. The sequence goes on from NW_006264145.1 coordinate 79,216, forward strand.
TTCAAATTATCTATAAATAATTTAATTGTTCACTAAATGTAATAAAATGGAAAATAGAATGTGACAAAAATAAAATTATATATACATTAAACATTTATGACTTCAACAAATATTTCTATGTTTATCAATCAATTTTATCAATGTTTATTTAATATATAATCTTTAGAATCATACTTTAAGTATGATTTAAAATCATTACTTTTTTAAGTTTTCTATCTATTTTATATTACACACAAAATTCCAAATATTAATATAAACATATATTATACATATATATTAAAACATAAATACTTTTGTTTTCTTTTGTAAATTAAAAATTCATATTAAATTTTCTTTGTATATATATCTTCTAATATTTCTTATAAATATTTATATTATATATATAAATAGAATAGGATATTGAAAAATTTAGGACATTGAATTTCTTTAAATAATTTTTCAATAATAATTTTTATATTATTTTCAATTGTAATTCATATAAGATTTTCAATCAATATTATTGAATTTCTATTATGTAAAATATTATTTTTTTGTTTATGATAAACAATTTTTTCAAATAATTATTCTTAAATGCAAATATTGATATTTCTTTTTTATTATATCTTATTTATAATAGCAACAAAATTTTTGTTTTAAATTACTTAAAAACAATTTACTAGCTTTTCATATAAAATTTATATGATGTAAAACTTAATTAATAATTTGATTTATTGTCAAAATTATTAACTTCTTTAATTATAATAATTTTTTCATTTTATATGTAAATAAATTAATATATTAAAATTACAAAAAATGCTTATTAAGTCATTTTGAGTAATCTAATATTTTTACGAAAATATAAAATATAAAAAAATATTAATTTAATTTTAATTATTTTAATTAATTTAAATTTAATTATTAATTTAATTAAATTTTTTTAATGAAAAAATGATATAAATTGAATTAATTTTGTTTTTAAATATTATATTTAAATATTTTAAATATTTTATTTAATATTTTATATTAGATTATAATAATCTTGTTCATATATTTTTTGATACTTCTTGATTTCATATAAAATATGGTAATTGACTCAAATTATTATGTTAGAAAAATAATTAAATGGTCAAATATTTATATTTTTCCTTAATAATGATATGATATCTTATAAAACATATAAGAAAATTTTAAAAATTATTAATAAATAAATTATTAACAATTATATTGATCTCTATATTTTATTTTATAATTTAATATTGAATATGAATTGAAAAAATTTTTTATTTTACAATTACATAATTATTAAAATTTTTATTGGAAAAATTTTTATTAATATTTATTATCTTATTCTTTTCAATCTAAGATTCCAATCGCGACAATAAATTTTTAAATATTGGATATTTGGATATTTTTCCATAAATATGAAAAATTTTATGAAACAATCAAAATAAATTACATAAATTTAAAATTTTTTCTAAGAAATTAAAATTTTGATTATTGTATGTAATATTGTATCATATGAAAAATTTATTTAATATTATTATATTAGAGAAATA
>NW_006264145.1:81156-85256 GCF_000469605.1 Apis dorsata
TATTTAATATGATATATTTAATAGGATAAATAGATAATAGGATAAGTATTTACCAGCAGGACAAAATCGACCTTCTGGTCCAGCAAATATAGCTAAATTTTTTTTTACAGGTACAGTATCATCTGCTAAAGTAAGATGTGAAGGTTGATCAGCTTCGTGATTCGTGCCAGTAAGTGCTACAGATGATAATAAATCAAAAGATATTTCATTATCCGGTTTTGGATACTCTATTGGAGTACATACAGTTGCTGATTGTAATTTTGTATAATCTGGGCCTAAAAGTTAATGCTAATATTAATTTCTACTTTTCGTTTAAATTTTGATCTTGTTATTCAATTATTGTACCTCCATGTGATAAAGTCCATGGCTCTCTTCCTCCAATTAACATTGAAAATCCAGAATATAATAAACCTCCATAGAGACCAAATTTTGTATGAAAACTTGGCCTAATATTTCTTACAGCTTTTAACTCTTTATAAATCCAACTATTCTGTATTTTTTCAATATAAGTTTTTGGTTCTAAACCTTTTGTTGGTGAAGGATTATTTTCTGCATCAATTAAAGCTTCGATTATACTTTCTGCAGCAAGCATTCCACTCTTCATAGCATTATGTATTCCTTTGATTTTAGGTACATTGAGAAATCCTGCTGTACAACCAATTAGACAACCACCAGGAAATTGAAGTTTAGGAAGAGATTGAAAACCTCCTTCTACCAAAGCTCTTGCACCATATGCAATTCTAAATAGAAAGCAAAAATATAAAATTTAATTGAATTTAAATATTTATTGCCATAAATTAGATATTAAGAAAATTAAAATTAAAATATCCAGAATAATTCTTGCTATATTTTAATTAAAGAATTAAAGAATTCAACAAGAATTTTTTTAGGTATTTGATATAATTGAAATTTTTGCATTCACAAATTTTACCTTTTCCCTCCTTCAAGTATTGGCCTAATACTTGGATGTTGTTTAAATCTTTGAAATTCTTTAAATGGATGTAAATAAGGATTAGAATAATCCAAACCAATAACAAAACCAATAGCAATAAGAGGTGTATCTTCATTAAGATAATATAAAAATGAACCACCATAAGTATCTTTTTTAAGTGGCCAACCAATAGTATGTTCAACAGTGCCAGGTTTATGTTTTTTTGGATCAATTTCCCACATCTAATAACATTTGTTTTTATTTTATATTTTTCAAACTATATTAAAATGCAAAAAAAATTTAATTTAATACAAATTACTTCTTTTAATCCTATAGCATAAGTTTGTGGTTCACAATCTTTTCTGAGATTCAATTTCTTTGAAATTTGTTTTGTAAGATGACCATGACATCCTTCTGCAAAAATGGTACATTTTGCATGTAATTCCATTCCACGTTCAAAAGTATCTTTTGGTGATCCATCTTTAGCGATACCAACATCATTCGTAGCTATTCCTTTAACAGATCCATCTTCATGATAAAGTACTTCTGCTGCAGCATATCCAGGATATATTTCTACACCCATAGCTTCAGCTTGTTCCCCAAGCCAAGTTACAATATGACCTAATCTGAAACAAAATAATTAAAAAAAAACATCTTGAATATTATTAAGATTAATTTTATTATATTAATTATTATGATTTTATTATATTAATATTTTATTCATAATTTATTACCTAACTATATAGTTCCCATGATTATACATTGGCATTCCTTTTAAAATAGGTATTGATAATCTATTCTTTTCAGTAAGAAATGCAAATTTATCTTCTGTGACAGGAGTATTTAATGGAGCACCTAATTCTTTCCAATTAGGAAATAATTCATTTAAAGCTATTGGATCTAAACAAGCTCCACTAAGAATATGACCACCAATAGTAGGAGCTTTTTCAACAACTGTAACTTTTACATCTTTTCCATATTTTTCTGCTAATTTACGTGTTTGAATTGCAGCAGATAATCCTGCTGGACCACTTCCCACAATTAAAATATCAGTTTCATCTATATATCTTTCCATATTTACATCTATAAATCATTTAATATTTCAGTTTTATAATTCATTATTAATAACTCATTATTAATAAATATTAATATAAATTTATATTTATTATATTTAATTTCATATTTATAAATCATATCATCATATACCTTTCCATCTTTGATCTAATTCTCTTGGTACAATAGTATAATGAGTTGTAATTTTTGGAAATTTTTCTTGTGAATAAACTCTTTGAAATATCCATTGAAACTTCTGTACTATCAAGAAAATAAGAAATTAATAATATTAATAATTAATGCATTTTGTTTAAAATTTTCAATTGAAAAACGAATTCTTAAGTTATACTATATTATTATTAATATTAATATTATATTTAAATATTGACTAATATTGTATACATATATATTTTAAATATTTATAGAATTTTTTAAAAATATATCATATATTTATATCATATTATTTTGTTTACCATGTTTAATTTGACAAATTATATAATTATAAATGGATCAGTATAACAAACAAATGTAACAATAAAAATTTAAAGAAAATCTGTCTGATTATCACAATATATTTCCACTTATATTTTTATATACATAATTAAAAAATTTATTGCAATATAAAAAATATATATAATTGATGTACAATATAAAAATATGTTTATATGAATGCATATATATGTATATCATAAGTCTAAAGTTCATTACAATTAAATATAATATTAGATAAGAGTATGTATATTTTTAATGTTATTGTAGTTATAATTATAATAAAATTATATTATATAATAATAATAAAATTAAATTTAACTAATTTTTGGAAAATTTAATAATAAAATAATATTTTTTATATAAGAACACAACATATATATAACATATTTAATATAAAGAATTTTAATATACTTTTTATAGAATCTTATAATTATAATTATATGTTATAATTATATTTATCTTATTTAATTAATAATAAAAGATATATTAATAATTATTTCTGCGATTTTATAATTTAGAATTAATTATCATAAGAACTACAATAAATTATAATATAATATATATATTTATATTATAATATATATATTTTTATTATTAGCATATATATAATGAATTTATTATAAAGATTTTTAAAAAATATTATTAAATAAAAACAAATTTTAATTTTATCATATATTGAATTGAATTAATATTATCAATAGATTATTACGATTATTACGATTATTTAATGTATTAAATATCACTCGAGACATAATTACACATCACTACGAACGAACTGATAATACTATACTGTGTTACTATTCAGTTACATTATATATGCTATATTAACTATTGCTATAGATCAAAATTGCCAAAACTAAAATTATCAATAAATCTTGAATTTAATTCTTTTGAATATAAATATATATATAATTTAAGAAATTTGTTTTAATTAATTTCATATCTAATATAATATAATAAAATTAATGAAAACTAAATTATCTAATAATGAAAACATAAAACTATGAAAAATCATTCTTATTGAAAATTATTCTTATTTCATTTTATAAAATTTACCTAATATTTATTATATTTTATTTAATAAACAGTTAAGACAATCGCTTCTTTATCTAGTCCAATTTTAATAAAAGTTTTATCTAATCCATTCTTAATAAATTCAAAAACAAAATTACATTAGATGAGTAAATCTACATTATATGAATTGACATATACATATACACATAAATGTATATAAATTAAGCTACATCTAGATTATTAAAATTTTACATAAAATATTTTTTGTCTAATAATACTTTGTTTTATTTAAATAAAATCTTATAAATATTGATGTGATTCGAACATTCGAAATTTTTAAAAAATCGAACATTTCGAATTTTTGCTAATTCTAAAATATTAATTTTTTATTTAGCAATATGTTTTAAGTAGTTTAATTATATTATATAATTATAACATATATTTATATATAAATATAAATATATATAAATAAATATAACATATATAAATAATTAAATATAAATAATTATAACATATATTTATATATAAATATAAATATATATAAATATATGTTATAATTATATAATATAATAATTATATTTTTATATATTTATATATAAATATAATTATA
>NW_006264145.1:85600-90612 GCF_000469605.1 Apis dorsata
CTTGTTTATTGTATTTATTTTTGCTTTTTTTAATTCTCAATTTTATTCATTTTAAGAATGAATAAAATATCCCTATAAAATATTCGTTATTATAACATTATTTAGTAATTTTATATATTCAAATATCACAAATTTAAAATACATATTTTTTTTATTTTATTTTATAATATTTAGAAAATAAACATATTTCTTTATTTTGTAATGTTTAAATAAATTTAAATACAATAAATAAAGTAAATTTTTCATAAAAATTTTTATTTTTTAATCTTTATTTTTGAGCACTGTAAATGTAAATATAAAATATTGCTTGAAAAAATTATTTTATATATTATCTTTAGTATAATATAATAAAATTAAATACAAAACATAATATTTTAATAATATATTTATTGAAAAAAGCACATGCTTTTATAAAAATATAAATTTCAAAAAAAGAAAAAATTTTTTAAATGTTTATTATCATTGCATGTTATTGAATAATCATAAATTTTGATTGACAACTTTTATTTGTTATATGGTATATTTGTTATATTTGTTATATTATATACTGTAAAATAATATAATATAGTAATATTAAAATATAATTCAAAAAAAAAAATCATAGAAAACAAGACTAAATGAATGTATACAAATTAAAAAAGATTACCATAAAAACTAATTAGAAGTAGTTTGAAAACAATTCTTTCAAAATCTCCGAATGTGGATTACTATTTATATTCATATTATATAAATTTTTTAAAACTAAATAAAATCTAATATTCCATGTACTCACATTTTAAATTTTTTTATAAGTTTTTAATAATATAAAATTTTTTTATATAACTTCATATCATATTATTCTTTCTAACCTCTAAAATTCAAGAGCTTCTATACCTTGTATTTTAAATATATTTATATCTTTCTGTTTTAATTTTAATTTTATTTTAAATTCAAAATTATTTTTATTTTATTTTTATCTATTTTTATATACGATTTCATTTTAAAATGCATATTTATATTTTTTTTAGAATTTTTTCATCTAATGTGTATACCTAGGAAATGTACATACTATTCAAAATGTTAATCCAAAATTATTAATCTAATACAATTTCTAACCTATTTATGATTCTTATAATGATTATGATTGTTATAATTCTTATAACAAAACAATAATTAATAAATATTATAGAAATAATATTAAAATGTTAAATGTTATATTTTCATTAATTAATTATATCTTATAAACAATAAAGTTTAGAGAGATAAGAAATAAATATTAGATGTTATTTATATATCTATTATCTTGTTGCATTTATTTTTTATTTTTATTCATTCCATTTATCAAAAGATAATTGCTAAAAAATAATTTAATTGAAAAAACAATTGAGTTGATGATTATATAAAAGAATATTTTTTAATAATATAATAATATATAAAATCTATATGTATATATTAGTTTCGAGAAACAAAATTTAGATTTATTTTGATATTTTATCGCAAATTCAAATTACAAACTTATAGAGATAAATTTTTTGAATTATCTCTTTTTAATATATAAATAATTTGTATTATTATGTTTCGAGAAATATTTAGTTATATAGTTATATAGTTATATAAATATATAGTTTAGAAATATTAGTTAGAAACAAAATTTAGATTTATTTTGACATTTTATCGCAAATTCAAATTACAAACTTATAGAGTATAACTTATATAAATTTTTTGAAATATCTCTTTTTAATATATAAATAATTTGTATTATTATATGTATAAATTAAAATATTAAAACTTCATTTTAAATAGATCAAAACTTCTAAAAAATTTAGAGTTAAGATAATGTTTCTTAAATTTTATTTCAAAATTTAAATTATTATAAAATATAAAAATTTATAAAAACAAAACAAAACACTTTTCAGTAAATGTTATATATGAAAAATTTAAATGTTAATATAAATTAAATATTATTAAATTGTGAATAATAATATAATTGTAATTATAATTAAAATTATGAAGTATTAATATTATTTTACTTTCATTTAGAAGATATATAAAATAAATATTTCATTTTTTAAATATAGATATTTTTTAACTCAAAATAATACAATAATTTTCAACTTTTAATAGCATTCATTTTACTTTGAGAATCAATAATTATAAAATAAATAATTCTGAAAATATTATATGTGAAAAATAAATATGTATCATAAAGATGATATATGAATTGATTCTTCTTATTTTATTTCATTATTCAATATAATATAGATATTCATATAAATATCTTTATATATGTACATATATTTATATATAATTATATATTATTTAAAAGCGTCTTAATTAGATAAATGAAATAAGATTATATAATCTAATAAATTAAGATTTATGAAAATTAAAAATTTAATTATCAATGATTTAATTATATATAAATATGTATATGTATTACTAATAATATCTTGAAAAAATGAAAAATTTAACTAGATATTAGTATTGATTGATTTACATTTAAAATATCTTACATTTTAATTTATAATGCATATAACAAAACAATAAAATCAATTTTCTAATTTTTTAAATATCTTATTTGATATTTTATTATAAATATAATAAAAAAAATTTGATAAAATGTAATCAAAACCAAGTTACATAAAATTTATAATAAATGTCATAATGAAGAACATTACGACTAACATGAACTGCAATACAGAAACAGAACAGAAAATAATAATATCGATTGTCATTAATCGAAGATATCGATTAAATGAAGTCGTTTTCTAAATACAAAACAGAACAGACGTATCTTTTTCTGCTGTCAATTTTGAAACAAAACATAATTTAAATTTAAAAGATTTTTCAAATCGAAATGAAACTATATAGTTGAATTCAATTTTGAATAATTTGAAAAATAATCAAAGAAGTCAACACATTCAGTACCGATCCTTTTAATCAAGTAATCAAAGTTTTGGTCGTCTTTTTAAGCATTTGTTCGCGTTCTATTTCAAATTACCATTTCAAATTATAAAATTATAAAACAAAATTTCTCTTTTTCAGAAGTCAAAATGTGCAATATATCCAAATGATATGCAGATAAAGAAAAATCTAAAAATGGAGTTAGTAATTATTTATTTAAACTCAGTCACAAAAATTTCATTATTTACATTAATATTTGAATGAATATTTAGAGTATTTACAGAGTGGCCACTTATCCTGTCCGTTCTCGCTGTTCTATTATTATTTATTGAAGATAGTGATCTGCTAAATTTCTGAAGATGTTCTTCAAGACAAGATAATCTGACTAATAATGGACGATAGACCCAATGAAGTTTCGAAAATTCAACTAATTTCAAAAAAAGAAAGTTTGTATCTTTTTTTTCTTTAAAAAAATGTTCTTCGGAATTCCATTTTTGACATTAGTATTGCGTTCGGTCCTTCATTTTATTTATTTATATACAAATATTTATATTTTATATAGCAATTCAATTTTTACACAGAGAACAAAGAAGGGTATATCCGTTCTACTCCGTGTCTGAAAAACGACTTTGTTTCATATTTTCGATATCAATAACAATTGATATTTACCGGCGCGATTCATAATGCTCTACACTATTCAACTATCAATATTCATAACAATATATTTGTATAGTTTGTTTTATTCAAGTATTCAGTATTAATCACATAATAATTATCATATCACAATTATAATTAATAATAATAAAAATACATTATGTAAAATTATATAATCTATTCGAACTTATATATAAAAAAGAAAAATATTTATATGTAATAATTTCTAAAAGAACATATTTTAATATATTTAAAATCTAAATAATTACATAAAAAAGATTGATTCAATGAAAAAAATTAATTTAATATGAATTGCACATTAATAAATTGTAAAATAATTATTAATTTTAAGAAGGATTTATATATTTATTATTAATAAACATTTTTTATGTAATATATGAGCAAATATATTTAATGTAAAATAAAATGTATCATTAATTATTTTAAAAAAACTTATAAGTTAAATTAGAATTTAAATTAATAGTATTAATATTAAATTATGTGTAATTATTTGTACCAATGAAATAAAATTTATAATATAATATAAATAGAATTAAAAAAAAATATAAGAAATAGCAGAAATCAAATATTAAAAAATATAAAAAAAAATAAAAAAAGTTAAAGAATAAAATAATATAAATAAAATATTAATATAAAAAATAATATATATTAATATTATATATATTATAATAAATATTAATATTATAAAAATAAATAAAATATATATAAATATCTATATTAATATATTAATACATTGTCTCATCGATTACGAATAAACATTAAACTTTTCATTTATATTACACCAATCTCAAAATTAAAGATCAAAAATTTTTGTTTCTATATAGATATTTAGCCTTATTAATTATTAAGTAAGAAAAAATAAAAATAGTTCGTATTAGTTAACAATAATTTATTCTATATTAAGACATTTTCATTTTTGATCAATTATGCTAATGTATGCATAGAACGATTTTGTGTTTATTTTTAATTTTATATACAATATAAATAATACAAGATTTATTTTTAAGATTAAAAATATTTTAAGAATAATTAATTTATTTTGTCTCACAATTTCAACATTAATAAGTTTTAATTCATTTTTTAATCGTTGTTTTTTGTATTTATGTAATTTCTATTATTATATTACTGTTATTATAATAATTACAGAAATAAAAATGTTTATATTTAGGAATATCTTAAATTAAAAGTTAAACAATTAAAAAAAAACTTTCTTAACTATTTATTTTAAATGCAATAAGTGAATTTCTTCTCATTAAGATTTCTTAGTAATTACATAAATATAATATTGAAATATATATAATATATAATTTGTCTTTTTAAAATTGAAACTGAATTAAATTAAATTTTATAAATATATTAATCAGCTTAAATTAAATTAAATTAAATTAATGTATTAAATATATATTTTTACTTATTGAAATGAAATGATATTGATATTATAATTATAATTATAT
>NW_006264145.1:91040-95628 GCF_000469605.1 Apis dorsata
TATAGTATAATATATTTAAAAACGATAATATTTTAATTATATGATAAAATATAACATCATAGATTGAAATCATTTTATATTCATTTTTTATAACATAATTGATGTTAATTATCCATTTGGTATCAAATTATCTAATTTAATTATCAAATTATTAATTACTCTAATATAAAATTAAAATCTTTTTAAATTAAATATCTTTTTTCTAAATTTTAACATATTTTTTGCAAAAAATTTTATAATTTTTATGTTAGTTCTTATAAACTGATTGAAGATTAATTATCATAATTAATACTTTCTTTTTGATATTTACAATATTTTTATTCCTCAATATATGTAAAATTAGATATTTATTACATTAATTGAAATTATTATTTGGATCATTATTATATTAATTGAAAATTTGTTTTATTAATTGAAAATTTGTTTTATTAATTGAAAATTATTATTGATCGCTTTTTGTTGATCGCGTTTTGATCAAATAAAAGTTCATATTTTTTTTTAAATAAAATATATGATAGAAAGTATAAAAAGATTAGAGTTTTCTTTATTAATGTATTAATGTATTAATTCTTTATTCTTATTTTCATTAATTTAAATTAATGAAAATATAAAATGCATATATATGTTATATATTTAAAAAATTTTTAATATAATATATTTTAATTCAATATATTATAATATATATAAATATGTTAATTATTACATTTAAAAATATACATTATAATTTAAAAAAAATATATTTTAAAAGTAATGAAATTTAATGAATATATTGAAAAAAAACTACATTAAATCAAATGTATATAATATATTTAATATATTATATTATAATATATATTATATATATATATTATATTTATAAATTTATGCAACATAAAATTATTTTATTAAAATAAAGAGAATAAAGTAAAATTGAAGAAAAAAAAAATCATTCGAAAACATTAAGATAGTATATTTGTTTATAATCTGTTGTAAATTATATTTTTGTAACATCGCTTAATTTTTTATTTGCTCAACTTGAAAGGAATTCGATAATTTCAATCTTTGTAATGCGAAACTGTTAAGAATTATTTTACTTGTGTTTAAGGAATCTTTCATTTTATATTTACGATTACTATACGAAGTAGATATAATACTTAAACATTTAACTAGATTAACAACGCTTTATTTATAGCGCAATTTGATTCGAGACGCGCTTAAAATATCTAAGTACAAGCATTTAGAAGATTGTACATTTCAAATTAACATTCGACGTAAACGTATACGAATCTATAGAACATCTTTTCTAATAATAACATATATTTTCTTATTCGATATAATTTTGAAACAATTTAATTTTCATAAAATTATAAATTTCCAAAATGTGCATGTGCTATACAAATATTTATATAGTGTATATGTTTGCACAGAGTATTTCATAAGATATGATATATTTAGACAATATAACTTTTACTTTTAATAAATAAATCAATCATTAATATGTTTTATATACTATTGAACTTTTAATTAAAAGCTTAAAAAATAGATATAACTATTGTAATATTAAGCTTTCTTAGTGTTAAAGTTTCATCTTATATGTTTATGTTTAATATCATTACAATATAAAAATCAATTGCGCTTTGATTTAAGATGACATTATGTATCTTTGGTATGAAATCACAAGAAAGATTATTAAATATTAATATCAATTTCTGAAAATATATACTTTCTAATATAAATATAGATAAAGATAGATAATTAAAGCAAATTAACAAAAAATATCTTGATTATATTCAGATCAAATTTATAATGGATTAGAATTTTATCTAACAAATAATATGGAAAAGGATGACAGTATATATAATTATATAATTTATGAAAATATTAATTAATTTTACTATATAAATATATTTTTATTTGCTAATTATTAGAAAATTAATAATCAATAATTGTATGAAAACATGATAAATTTTTAGCTAATTTTTAATTCAAATTATATTTATCCGAATGTAATATACCATATGAAATACCCTGTATACCGTATTCCGTAAGTTTTACGTCAATTACTAAGAGAAGATTCGGCACTTTCAAATTTGTGCTCTTTAAAAAATAAAATAAAATTTTTATGCACTTTCAAATTCGTGCTTTTTAAGAAAATAAAACAAAAACTTTATGCAATTCGTCTTTTTTTGAATACCAACAAAATCATTTTCAAACATAATGCATATTTTAATAAAAATTTCTTAGAATTTTCCATTAACTATTTTGACAACTTACGAAAAACAATTTGCATGTAATATATTTATATATTATATACAAACGAATTATCTAGTTTGTATAGATATTCTATTGCTGCGATCAACTATTATATATATATATTAAATGTATGTATTTTTCATATTCGTAGCTATTATTGAACAGAAAAATCGGACACTTATTATTATTACCGATCGCTTTTTTTTTTTTTTTTTTTTTTTTTTTTTTTTAATACTAATTACTAATAAAGTGTCTCCCTGTGTCTTTATACACTTCGGGAAAAAATAACGTGTGGTCTCATTTTGTACTTTAATAAGTGGTAGATAGTAGAATCATTGGTGTTTCATTTTAAGAACTCTAGAAATGACCGTTCGGTTGCTCGAGCTTCCCGAGACGAGAGGAAGCTTTAATGCACCGGTTGCATGCTGGTCCAGAACATCTTTGTATTATCAATCCCTTGCAATTTTTTCTTCGACATCTACAATATATTTTTTTAAATATCTGCATATCTTCAATTAATTTAAGTAAGTAGCATTTCTTTCCTTTTTTATTATATTAATAGGAAACAATTCTCAATTAAAATCCATTATTTAAATTTATTAAACATTAACAATATAAAAATATATGTATGTTTCATTAATAATGATCAAATGCAAGGGATTGCAATTACAATATTCAAGAGGTGAGTTCCTGACCCTCCCGAAATTTTATTCAAACAAACACAATTTTTACGATCGCGATCGCGCAAACGTACATATACTCTACCGTTTTCTCAAACAAAATACAATCACACTCAAAGAATAAATATAAAAAGGAATACAAGTTTTTCATTCATGATACTGTTTGAAGGATTTTGCATTGAACTAAAATTCTATTCTAGTCTCAAATTGCATTTTCCTTTTACTATCTGATAACATGGAACATTCATGGTTATTTTTATAAATATATTCCTTCCGAAATAATATATCTTTATGCACGTAGAAAAGTTCTGTATTTATTTACACAGGTATTTTGAACATTCATTGCCATTTCAACGGAACTTCTTCATTGAGGATTTAACTTATCAGTGCCCATAATGTATTTTTATTAATCATACATTTTTTTTCCATTCGATTAATGCTTCTTTTTATCGCATCATAAGATAATATTTTCATTTCATTTCATTCATATTTGTTTTATTGGCATAAATAAATTTAAGTGAAACCTAGTATTTGTCGGAAAATACTGTTTCTTCCACTAAATATTAGCAAAAAATTAACTCATTTAATTAGATTTCCCTGATAAACTATTTAATCATTTTATTCTAGTAACATGAGATTATATTAAATTTGTTCAGAAATAGAAACAGATTTTTTTATGATATAAAAATATTTGGTTGCAAAGGAATAAAAATATTCATGAATATTCAATTATTGCCATAAAACTATGAATTACAAAAACAGTGTAAAAGTTTAAACAATTCTACTTGCAAAAATCGTTGTTCATATAAAAGTAACTCTGATATATTAAAAGCATCCATTCGTTTTATTATTTTTTTTTATATTATCACAAATTTATAATTAATCGTTGTATTAAACGTAAATAGAACAAAATTACCAAAATACTTTGCTAATAATCAAATATATCTACTAACAGATTGCGCTTATTGATTCCAGTGAGTACATTAACGTGAAGTGGACGGCATTGGATTAAACTGATTCGACATGTTGCAGCAATAACACGGAGCCAAAATATTTGTGTTTCTAAATTGAAAACATACAGTTTGAAATTATAAAAATATATGATTTTTTATATAAATATATTCACTATATAAATGCTTTTTTATTCAAAAATATGATCAAAAACTTCTGACATTTATCATATAAGATTATCTTGAATGTATTTATAATTAATATTTTATAATTAAAAGAATTGAAACAATTTCTTTTTAAAACAATTGAATTTAAAAAAAATACTATAAATAAAAAACCATATGATATGTTAAATAATAAATTTATAATAACAAATAATATACAAGTAATACAAAAGTTAACACAAGAAAAAAAATAAAATAAAATATTATGTTGAACATTATTGACATTAAAGAAAAACAAAAATGTATTATCTATGAGTATTTGATTTAAATAAAAAAAATATAAAATATATTTTAAATAATTTCATATTATAAATAATTTTTACAAAAATATCAATAAAGAATTGCAATTAATTTAAAATAATAAAAATTTTATTTAAAAAAAAATTAATATTTTGTTAATAAAAATTATCAATTTAAATTTTAAATTTTAAATGTATATTACTATATAATATAATTTAATAATAATATTCCATATTGTATTAAATAATAGGAAAACAATAG
>NW_006264145.1:96010-100595 GCF_000469605.1 Apis dorsata
TTCTCTTTTCTATTTTGCAAATTATATTTATGCATTATGTAATAATCATGAAATATGCATAAATAAATAATTCTATAAATTTTTAATATTTAGTACAATAATCTATATTATTCTTATAATTATTAATAATTCTTATAATAATTCTTATAATTATATAAATAATATATAAAATAATTTCAATAATATAATATCAATAATAATAATTATATAAAATAATTTCAAAAATGATTCAAAAATATACATATGATAAATCATAAAATTAATAATTTTAAAATTAAAAAATAATACTTAATTTCTAAAAGTATTTACTATTCACTGCTGAAAAAAAGTCTCGCAGAAGAAATGCAGATCAGATTAGTTAAATAGTTATGTGGGAGACCTATTTTCACACGCATTTTTATTTCTAGCATATTTGTTACGTATACTCCGATTTAAATCATAGTTTTTCTACTACTATATTAATATGTGGAGTTAGGATTGTCAACAAAGTGTCTAAAATGGATAGACAATTGTAGCGAAGGACTTTTCTTGCTCCTATGTCGTTCCGTGAAACTTTTTTTCAACAATGAACAGTATATAATTCTATATCATTTTATTAATTATTATTAATTATTAATCTAACTTTTTTTACAACTTGGAAATATATAACATACCTTAATTGTCTTTGTAATTTTCGACCTACTTGTCCTTTTCGTCCATGTTTACTGCATTGTTTTTTAGATTCATATATTAATCGCTAAGGTAATGAATTGTTACTATTATTAATAATATTTTCTTCTTGGTTTGAATCCAATGAAATATTTCTGCTTTCTATATTGCGACTAAAATTATTTTTTTTATTAAATTTATATTAATTTATTAATATATTATTAATATATTTTATAATTAATATATCAATAATAATATATATTAATAAAATTATATTATATTATTTCATATTTTTAATATTTAAAATATATTTCAATTAACTATCAATTATTTACTTTCTGTGAATAAAAGAAGCATTATGAGAAGCTTCGTCCATTCTGTCCGAAAAAATGCGGGCACTTGATCGATCAGTTCCATGAGTTGAAGATTTGCCTCTTTGTGCAATATCTGAATAATGACCATCGGATCGTTTAAATTTTTCACTTGGGATTTCAGTGCTTAAAATTTCAGGTTCATCTATTGGTAAACACGTTTCCACCATAGCTTCCAGGCAATTAACAAATAATTGAGCACTTTCGGCTGTGCAATTAGACTGCAACATATACATATGTACAAATATAAATTTTCAAACCAAAAAAAATTTTGAAAAAAATTTAAATAAATTATTTTTTTTAAATAAAAATTTTAAAAACCATAAAAATTATAGAATAATAATATTATTAAAATAAATATAAAAATTCAAGTTTATTTATTCAGTTATAAGTAATATATAAGTATATAAGTATATTTTTTTTAAGTTTGCGTAAGATGAAATGAGATAAAGAAAAAGCGAAACGGTGATATGATGAAGATAAATAAGACTATCTAAATCTAATTCATATATATATATCTAATACATATAATAATACATATATTTAATGCAAACTTCAATTGTTTATAATTTAATAAATAAATTTTAATCAATATTTTTGTACTTTGTTTTTTGTTTGATTTGGCTTCTAGAATCGATGTTTTAAAAATGTATATTTATTTCTATATATATTTATTAATTTATATATTTTATTGTTATTAATATATATATATATATTTTTTTATTGTTATAATATATATATATTATATGTAAATTGAAAATAACTACGTATTAAATAATTATAAATGTATTCTTACATTTGTGTATGGACCTGCGAATCTCCATAATCCACCAAATCCACAACTTTGCAAGTAATGTAATTGCTGTTGACTTGTATCCTCACATGCGATCATATTCTGTATAATTGCTTGTACAGAATTCAATATACATTGATCATGACAGAAAGATAATACGTTATTGATTTTTGCATCAAGTAAATTATGACTGTAAAAGAATTGAAATAATATCAAAATAACGTACAATTTCACAAAATTAAATTTTCTAAATATGTGTATAAGTGATTTATTTATAAATTATTTTAAATAAATAAATCATTTTAATAATTTCTGCAAAATAGCAATTTCTAATATTTGAAATCTTTTTTATATATTTATTTTATATACTAGATAGGATATAATTCATAAATATAAGAATATAAAGATAAGAATAAAAAATATAAATTAAAAAATTAATATAATCAGATTTAAAATAAATATAAAGTTTCATTTATAAGAATATGAATTTTGTAAAATATATATATTATTAATATAAATAGCATATTAAAAAAAAATTAATACAATATAGCATGATATTATTTATAATTATTTAGATTTATTGCAAAATAAAGCAAGATTATAAAATGTTATTTATCCAAATTCTTAGAAAGACATCATTCTAAATATAATTATCAATTGCAAATAATAAAAAAATGTTAAGAGAAAAAAATGAATATGAATATTCAAAAAGCTATATTTGTGAGATTGTTTTTTTTTTTAATGATATATTCAATAATTCTATTATATCATTATATAAAAATATTATGGTAAAGACATGAATAATTTATAAAATATTTTAATAAATATTTGTATTAAAGAAATTCCATTGATAAAGAGTAAGTAATATCGTTATATCAAACAAATATATATATTAGATACATGAAAAAAAATTGAAAATTATGCTATTTTGAACTATTCTAACTTTATGATCATATTGTTATCTTGTGTTTAATATTTTAATATATTATAATTATATATTATGTCACACGCATATGATATATATATATACATATATCATCCATTAGTTCATTTATCAATATATTTTATATTTTGTCTAAATTTTAATATTTTAATATTTTGTATGAATCATGATTAGGTTTATACATACATACAAAAAATATGATTTAACTTTCATTACCGTTTGAAAAAGTATAATTTATAAAAAAATTAAATTTATTATATTAATTTTTTTAATTTTAATAGTCTCATTTTAAAATATTATATTATTATTTGTGGTTGTTTAACAATTCCTTTCTATTCTATTTCAATAATCTCATTTTGTTTTAAAAATTGAGAAAATTTTAAAACAAGTAATTGATTAAATTGATGATAAATGAATACACTCTCATTGATAGAGAAATTATGTTATTAAAAATGTTAATAATAATATTAGTAATATTAATTCCCTCAATATATGATATATTAAAAATATAAAAAACGAAAACTTACATTACAGGAAAAACTTTTGGAAAGACCACTGAAGCTTCTGCAAGATATTCATAAAGAATCCGTTGTTCATTTTCGTCGGTTGAATTTTTAACTAAAGTCACCAAAACAGTTAAAACCAAAGTTTGAATAGAAAAATCTGTCAATACTTCTGGGTCCAATAATATATTGTTTTCATTGCTCACGCTTACTCTAGCACTTCGATTCTGTATAAATCATTATATAATAATTATTAAATAAGTATATTAATAATTAATAATATTAATATATATTATTAATATATTAATATTATTTTTATTTCATTTTATTTTATTTTATATATATAGGCTGTTGAAATATTGATAGATTACATTTAAATTACATTAATTCTAGAGATCAAAACAATTATTAAAAATTGGTATGCAAAAATGTCAAATTCAAATTTATTTATTAAGTTATAAGTAATTGAAGTTTACGTTAAAATAAAGACACAAGTAAAAAGATAATTCTATTTTTAATTGAAATCACTTTCTTTTCATTTCGCTTTATTTAATATAAAATTAAATTGCTTATAATTAAAAAAAATAAATTTTAATTAATATTTCTATATATCAATTTTATATCTGTTTTAAATCTCTAAAATATTCTAAAAATATTCCACAAATATATTAATATCCTATATATTATTTTTAGTGCTAAGAATAATAATAATATCATCGCAAAATGGATTCTTAAAATAGTTGAACTTTGTTCATTTATACACTTTTATTTTTTTATTTTTACATTGATATAAAAATTAAATTTCTTTTAAAATAGAGAATTATTTTTAATAATATAATATAAATTATTTAATTTTATTATTTTAAATTATTTCATTGTATAATTTATTATTCGAAAATTTATTTCAATCAAAAGTTGCATAATATCAAAAAGAAACGTACAATATATTATTAGTACTTATAATTTATATAATTTAGTATAATTTTAAATTATATAGTTATTAAGATATAAAAGTCATCTTTTATAAATAATATAATTAGTTTTATAATTTATAATATTAACAACATTACATTACAAAACATTACAAAAATCTTACGTTATTTTATCATCATTTTTAATAAAATTTAATCAATATTCTATATTATATATAGAATATTATATATAGAATTATATAATTAATAGATCTATCTAATATTTATATTAATAAAAAATTGAATTAATTATAATGTTATAATATTTTTAGTATTGAACATTTTTTATTAATATTTCAAAATTTTAGAAACTAAAATTTTACATTTAGATCAATTATTCTTTTTTTTTTTTTGAA
>NW_006264145.1:100700-106353 GCF_000469605.1 Apis dorsata
CTACTAATATTTTTATAGCATGAAAAAGCATATTTATTTTATTATTTAAAAATTTATAAATGTTAACTAAGTAAAATATATGTTTTTATATTTGTTCTAATATTAAAAATATTAAAAAACAATTTTGAAAAATCAATTTAATTAATTTATTATTATAAAAAAAAATATATACTATATATGTAATATTTATTGTAGATTTAGATATGTGTAGAATCATTATAAGGATTTAGATATCATCATTCTTTAGACTATGGTTATGTGGATGCAGTTTTTATCCGAATTGCGTTCTAACATTCTACTAATTGTAGAACGAACGCGACAAATAGTTTAATTATTGTGAATGCGTATTCTAATTAGAGAAGATAGAAATTGTTAAAATTATACTGTTATAATTATATAATTATAAATATTATTAGTTATTAATATTAAAAAATTATATTATATAGCATACTTCAACACATGATGTTTGAACTTGTTTGTTTAAAACTCAACTCGTTAACAAAATCAAAACGAAAAGTTTTGAAAAAGAAAAAGTTGTTTGAAATTCTTAAGTTATGCTTCCTCATTTTTGGAATATCATGAATATCTCTATGATAATAAAATCAAATAATTATAAAAAAAATCGCTTTTTAATTACATTTCGAAAAGATTCATTTTATGATGCGATTATTAAATGTAAATAAAATAAAATTGTAAAACATATATATATAAAATCTCAAAATTAATTTTCAAATTAAATAATTATTTAATTTATAATTAAAGTAAATAAAGTAAATAATTATAATATAAATATCATACAATATACTATCAAATAGCATAATATCATATAGTATGACTGTAAAAAAATAATATATTTTTTTAATGTTGAATATTGAATTTTAAATATAAATCTTAATAATTAAATATAATCTATTTTATATTTAATAATTTTTTATTATTTTATATTATTAATATGTATCCATATATAAATTTAGACCAAATTTTCAATTTAGATCAAATTTTTAAAAAAAGTTTTGAAGCATCCAAGAATTTCGAAATATTTATAATAATAATGTTCATGATCATATATTACATATTTTTTTATGTTTATATTAATCATTATATTAATCATATGTTATGTTTTTTAAGTTGATATGTTTAAAAGTTGAAATAAATTTCTGACGAATTAATGCAAATGTATTTCTATTTTCACAAAAATTATAAAGAAACCAAATGGCAAGAATTAAACAAAAATTCTGCAAGTTTGTGTTTTGAAAAAGGGAATACATATAACATAATCATATAAAATAATTTATATAAAAATCCACGGAATTGATTGTTCATCAGAATGCAGTTTGAAGAAAAATATATTTATTGTAATTTTATTTTTCAATTTTTTCTTTGTTACCAAAAGAATATATTTTTTCATTCTTCAATTTTTCAATATTTCAGCAGTAATTAAAAAAAATTTTAAAAATAAAGAAAAAAAAAAGGAAAGAAAATAAAATTTCTTTTAAAAATTTGAATGTAATTTTTATCGGATTTTTCAAAATTATCAAAATCAAATAAATATAAACACAATATGCAACTCTTGATATATTATAATTTTCATCTGAATCATTCTCTATTTTTTATATAAATATTTAATTACTTTCACTTAAATCGAATATCTATGTAATTATTCTAATAAAAAAATTTAGATTTAAAAAAATTAAAAAAATATTATTTAAGTTTTATAATTTAAAATATAAAAGTTTTATAATAAGTTTTATAATAAATAAAAAAATACCTTCGATTCAGGTTCTTCAGTTGATTTTGTTTCCTTTGCAGTTGGTACGGAAAAGGATCGCTGCGTTTTAAATAAAATCCGTCCAGTCTTGTTAATGACGTATATCGTCATTTTTGGAGAAATTGATGGAATATGATATTTATAAGTGATAAGTTGTATTGCATTTTATACAATCCAGGCAGAGATAAGGTAGACATAGGCAGATGCGAGTATACATCGAGAGAGTGAACAGAGGTTCATACAAGAATACAAAAAAATATAGAATATTAATGTAAAAGTTGCATTTAGCTCTTTCAAAATTTGCTACAAAAATATTTAAAATAATAGCTTGAATTTAAATTATGAATTCTTTTTATTAACTAAATAAATAATCTTATTGTTTGGAATTATTTGCAAGATAATTTAAAATTTTTCAAAATATCATCTTAATATATTTTTAATATTAAATAATATAATCATTAAATTGCGGATTTTTATTTTAATTTTTTTTTATATTTTAATATTTTATTTAAATTTTCAATTAATAATATGTGAAATATCGATAATTTTATTACATATTTATTATAATTTGTATTATAATATATAAAAATAATTTTTTTAATCATGAATAAATTTTTTTCTGAAAAAAATCTGTATATTAATTAAAAAATTAATTTGAAGATTATTCTATATTACAAAATGCATTTGAAATATGTAAATACATATATTTAAATTTATTAGTATTATATTATATTATATATTATACATTATACATTATACATTATATATTATATATTATATATTATATATTATATATTATATATTATATTATATAGTATTATATATTATAATATATATGAATCAATATCATATTTTAATATTGAATTAGTTGTAACTTGTATTATAAAAAAGCTTATTTATTACACCTTTGATTAACAATTCATTAATCATCATTAATGTAATTTATCACAATAGTTCATATAATAAATAACAATATAGGATATTCCAGATATTCTTTCATACAAGTATCGCCAATATATTCTATAGATAAAAATAAGACTAAAATATGTAATAAAAAAATTCATAAATGTTTTATTAAGAATTTATATAATAGAAATATGAAACATAATGTAAATTTTATAAATAGATCATTTTTTCAATACATTTTATTTATTTTATATGCTTTTCAAAATATATTTTATTTACTTTAATATGCAATAAAAACGTACATTAATTAATTAGCAATTAAACATAAATAGCAATTAAACATAATAACTAAACATATACAAAAAAGAAAATCATATATAAAATCACATATAAAGTGTATAAAAAAAATAAAAGTAAAATTAAATAAAAGTATATATTCTATAGATTTATTTCATATTTATGTTACATCATCTTTTTATGAATATTTTTTCTTATATGTATAAAAAAAGATACCTATATGTATCTATATTTATACGATATGTATCTATATTTTCATTTTATTTATTGATATAAAATTAATATCGAATATTTATGAATAGATTTAATTTTTTATATAATTTTTAACATATAATATTGATTCGTGTAATAAAAAAATCCAAACAGTTAACAAGAAAGTTTGTATACATATATATGTATATATATTTTTTTTACTATCTTCTGATATTATAAAATTATATGTAACATGTAATATACATTTATCAATCTAGTTAGAATGAATAGCTATAAATTAGATGAATACTCAACAAATTATATTTAACTTAATAGATATTATTTCGAACAATAGATCGGTCAAGAAAGATTAGTTTTTTTTACTAGTTTATCTTATATTTCAGATTTTTATTCAAATATTCTAAAAAAGGAAATTTAGAATACAAAAATACAATTCTATTTATAAATTACTAGATACTTAACAATTTATTTTAAAATACGGACAAATAAATATTATGATTTATCATTTATAGTAAAAAAAAATATTAATTTTAATATAAATTTATTTTTAAATCGTTGAACATCAAGCAATAATAATAACGTGTATCATTGAAAAAAATAAATAGAATAATTTACACTGTATTATACTGTAAATATATCAAAATAATAAATAATCCACTATATAAATTTTAAGATTTTATTATATAATATAATATATACTATATTATGATATATCATAATATCATAAGTATTTTCAAATTTTATAAGATTATGTGATTTACAATTAAATGGAAGAAAAAATCTTTATGAAAAATACATGAATAAAAATATTTAGATAATGACATTAAAAAAAAACAAATTCACAAATCAGTGTTAACAATTAAAAGATTAATAATATATTTAAAACTAGCAAATATCCAGGAATTACTTATTATTTATGAACAGGAATATATGTGTATATATATATATATATGTATATGTAAATGAAATAATTAATTATAAAGATTCAATATTGCATATAAATAAATTAGACAAAATTATTAAATTTAGGCAAAAAAATTAAATTTATAATAAATTTATATATATATTATATATATATATTTATATAATACATCAGCCTTATCAATAAACAGATCTAAATGAAAACATCCATTGTTTATATATTTATTATATGTTTATATTTGTTTATATGTTTATTTTATATTATATTACATTGTTTATATATGTTTCATATTTTTATGTTTTTTTTTCTTCTATAAAATATGTTGTTGAAGTTTGTTGAAAAAAAAAATCTGGAAAATATCCTATATATTTATTTTATTTATGTAAAATATGAAAAATATAAATTTGCATAAAAATTCGCAATCTAGTAATTTTATTTTATTTTTATATATAATTTTAATTTTCCAATATCTTAAAATTAAATAATTTTTTAATAAAAATAAAAATGTAAGATAAAAAGTTATTTCATAATAAATAATATATTAGCAAATGAATATAAAAAAAAAAGTAAACAAAAATACATTCCATACAAAAATCTAATAAAAAAATCAATTAAAAATATATCAAAAACTACATACATATTTACACATTTTTAAAAAATATAATTGGCTTAAAAACTTTTAATTGTTTTTTGTTTTAAGATATATATGTATATGACAAATAATAATTTTTTCAATAAAAAGCAATTTGTTTGCATTCTAATATTTATAATAAAAACAACAAACAAAGATATTATATTGTAAATTTAATTTTCTCAAATATTACTTTCATAATCAAGAAAATTTTAAATAAAATATGAATTTTGTAATACATACTATTTTATGAAATAAATGATATTTTTATAAATTAATTTTATTTATTTTTAATTATATAAATAAAACGTACCTGATGTGTTGAATGTTGTTTTTGTTGTCTAGCTTGAGTAAGTGCAGATTGATCAAGAAGATCCCATGATTTTTGTCGACGATTAGTAGGATTATTAGATGTTGCACTGGATGTATCCTGCATTATAATATTTTCTATGTTATATTTATTTTTTTTATTAATTTATTAAAGTCATTTGTTTTCAAATATCATTTTCAAATTTTCTAATATTCTTTTTAATTAATAAAACAAATTTTATTTTATAATGAATAAAAATAATAAACGAGAAAGTCATTCTTTAAATATAAATTATCATACATATACATATCATACATAAATTAATTATAAAAATTTTTCTGATATATGAATTTTTATATCTTCAAGTTAATTTTTAAAGTTACTTTATTTAAAAAATTTTTCAAGAATTTATATATAATAAAGACAAATATTTTTGAAAATTTTTTTTTAAATTATTAATGTTCTTTTAAATGACATTAAATATTTATATTATAGAAGACAAAAATTAAAAGTAAAATAAATATATTACAATTACAATAAAACTTGAATAATAAAAAAATTTTATTATAAAAATGTATTATAAAAATTTATAATATATATTTTATT
>NW_006264145.1:106668-112311 GCF_000469605.1 Apis dorsata
ATATATAAAATAATAATTAAAATATATTATAATATGATATAATAGTATGTATTATATAATTAAATATTAATTTTTTATATATTCTATAATTAATATATATTAAAATATATAATAATATATTAATTCAAATATTAAAAAAAAGAAATATTTTTAAAAATAACTTACTGGATTATGTGGAATTAAAATATCAAGGCAATCTATACTACCAGCTTCTGAGTTTTTAGTAGCATGTCTAATATGGCATCGACTTCGTACTTCTTCGGATACAGATACTAATGCTGATTAAATACAAATATAATTATTAATTTAAATTCACAAATAAATTTAAATATTAATGTAAACTTACCAGACAAATATGCCACACTATCTGGTGTAACTTCAAATTTATCTCTTCTAAATGGTTTAGCAACAATACCTAATAGCATAGTTAGTACTCTAGCTGTTCGTGTAACAGTAGTAGGTGTAGGATGTCTATATCCTTTTAGAAGATGACCAACCAAAGCAAAATGAAAATTAGATTTAAAAGAAAGTCCTACTGCATTATCCAATTGTTTAAAATGCCACTCTAGAGGTTCACGTGTTAACATCATAACATATTCCAATGTCTAAAAAATTAACTTGTTTATAATAAAAATTCACGAAAATTTGACAAAATTCATAAATTTTTACCTTATCGTCAAAAGTTCCTTGAGAATCTAAAGTATGCAAATTTTGCTCAAGAAGTGCTAAACCACATGCATATAAAGATGCCTCGTCTAACTGAAGAATTGATGTTGCAATCCAAAATAAATATCGATGTATAGGAGATTCCTTAAAAACATTGAAATTATTAATAATTAAATTAAAATTTACTTTATAATAATAATAATTAATAATTAATAATAATTAATTTATAGTAATATAAATTTCAATAAATAACATATAATTATTTAACACATAATAAACTTTCATGTTAATAAAATTTATATATTTAGTAATTATTGTTATTAAATATTTAATCGCTCAAATAAATTAATTAGATAATAAATAAAAAAGATTTAACTTTTACTAAAAATGGATATTGTTAATGTAGATTAATGTAGAATTATAATGTAATTTTTATAATATATTAATAAATGAGATATAACTTACAGGTCTAAGCAATGGTTGTAATCGAGTGAGGCACATAATGATTGCTTCCAGTAAAGTAATATCATTAAAACTTTCAAGAGCTTTTACTAGTATCCTTAATAATTGTTTCATATCTTGATCAGTTATGCTTTTACTAATACATCCAAAAACAATTAAAGCTCTAGGTTGAAGAGCGGGATTAAAACAAAAAGCAAAATTTCTTGCTAAAGAAGTCCAGGTTTTTAACCAATCACATTGTGGAATATCCCGCATACAAGCTTCCATGATTTCAAGAAGAGCATCAGTAATAATTTCTAAACTAGTTAACGAAAGTCTTTCTTTATCATGTGTTCCTGTAACGCTGCGCTCATTGCTGAACCATTTTTCATTTGTATGTCTATAACTAGATTTAAATGCTGTACCCGCAGCAGATTTTACTTTACTAATTCCAAAAAGTAAATAAAATTTAGGAAGAGAAAATTCATCCAAACTCATTCGTAATATTCGATGAGTGTCTTCTGAGAAGGAAGGGGAACTACAAGTGCATAGCGAATGAATACTGTTAATTACCAAACCATGAGTAGAAGCGCGCATACTTAGACTTCCGGAAAAAACTAAAAATGTTACTGTATGAAATAAATATGGTAGATGTTTTCCCACATCCAAACAATTATTAAAAGATAACATTAATAAATATCTTGCTAAAATAGCAATATCATCCCATCTTGTATGTTGTTCTAATAATGGCGTCGGAGAAGTGCAAGTTTTATCTACAACTCGACAAAGTCTTCCTATTACTTTTTTCGCCACTAATTGAACATTTCCAGAAGCCAACGCTACAGCAGTATCAGCCATTATTTCAACAGTAGGAGAGCCGAGTCCAAAAGTAACACTACGTTGAATAAAATTATCTAAAACTATATCTATTAAATCAGGTAATCTTCCAATTGTACTCCATATTTTAGCTTGTATACTTGGATACATTTCCACCTCTTCAATAGTTAATGTTATTAATTTTTCTAAAATTTTTGTAACTTGTTTTTGACGTTTTCCTCCTTCATCATTTGGTTTATAAAATCGCACAAGATTATTTAACCATGGAGTCATATACTCTAAGCAAAGATGTTTTAATTCGATACTTGACAATCTAAAACCTTGTATACATTCCTCTAAAAACTCTAATGTAAGATGTGGATCATTCGCAGCCAAAGTTTCACTTAAATGTTTAATAAATATAGTATTATTTGATGGTATACAAAGTCCAGATGTTTCTAAAAGTTGTCCTTCAATTTTTAAATCGAAAGTTGCAGTTAAAGCACATAATTGATTGTATGCTGCTGTTCGTAAATTTGGATCTGAACTACCAAGATTTAATAACGCCATATTTAATAATGTTCCAGGTACATCTTTAGGTCTTATTTTTGGATGAATAGATACAGATTCCGGCTGAGATAATTCCCATCGATTTCTTATATGAATTATAGCCTGTACAATACTATCACAATCTTGATGAATAAAAGATAATGGGCCAGTTTCATTTGAAATAGTCAATGTAAATTGATTGTCATCTACTAAACAAACTTCTTCTATTTCAGATGCATAATAAACATCATTTAAAAGAACAGAATGCGATAATACTTTGCATTTCTCCGCCGAGGTAATTTGTATCGCAGTTGGTCCAACTTTTACGGATACCTTAGTATCTTTATGAGAAAGTTTCAAAACGCTGTTAAAAACTTTTAAATCTTCATCAAGAGATAATGTAGCTCCAGGCAATTTTTGTTGATCAATATCAATTACATCATTTAAACGACTCGGTCCATCGACGAAAACTACTTTTCTATTACCTTTTAATGGTGCCAAGATTCTATCGTGAAATTTTGTATATTCTCTCACCCAACCATTACAATTATAAATATATGCAGCATGAATATTTTCATATGCAACTTTAGGCAATACGTAAAACCATTTCTGTAAAAATTCAGTTCTAAATCGATTGTCTGAACATGTATGAGTAAAATCAATAACCAATTCAAATGGAGAATGACAAAATGGTTTTAGAGTTAGAAGAACATGGTATATTAACAAATCACCATTCGTATCACCAATTCTATAAAAAAGACATAAACAAAATTATATTATTAAAATAAAGCTAATTGTGAATAATAAATTATTTTTGTTACTTTTTTGTTATAATATTATTTTTTATATATTAAAATATATGTAAAAAAATTATTTATTTAAATGATTATTTTAAATGTCTCTAATAAGAATTAATTATTATTTAAATGCTTTATTTTTAAGTCAATGCTAATATTATATTTTAAATTTTATAATAATATTGTATATTAAATATGTAATATAAAAAAAGAAAAAAATTTCAAATTTATAATAAATTAATAAAATACATACTTGTAACGTCTAGCAATATAATAAAATACTGGATATCCTTGTTTACTAGTTCCTGCTTGATAAAAAATATTTAAATTCTTGATACTTTTAAATTCTTCGTTTTCATGCATATTATGTTTCACCATAATTTCTTCAAAATTAGTTGAAGACATGTCAATATTTGACCATCGAGCGTAAGATGAAGAAAACATTAAGCTATCAAAATAAATATATTTATATATAAAAATTATATAATAAATAGTACATATAATAATATATATATATAATAATAAATAATGATTTGTGTAATAAAGAAAATATTAATACTAACTGTGAATCAATTGGTTTATGTTCTGGAGGACCAAGATAAGCCAATAATGTAGCCATTTTATCGAAAGGTCTTCTACCTACTGCTTTATGGTCCCGACTGCTACTAAGATAATCGCCAATTCGTTCTTGATGATTCCAAAGTAATCTATGTAATGCTAAAACATTGGCATCCGATACAAACGACATTGGATGACTAGTTTGATCGACCGTTTCACAATCTGATGCTATTTGTATGAAAAATCTTCTTCCAATCTCAAAATGTGCACGTAAAAAGTCATTAAATGGTAACATATGTTGTTCTTTACTAAATTCTACGTGATTAGCAATATTTTGCAAGATTTTAGACATTAACATAAGACCCCTTTTAATATGCGGAGATACAGATTTATTTACAATGCCCATTTCTTGAGGAGATACAATAGCTGGATTAATAAATCGCAAAAATATTACAGTTCCAACAGCTCCAATATTATTTTGTGGACATTGTGGAAATCTTTTACTGAGTACTTGATATAAACAATGACACATAGACCGTAATTGTGGTGGAAATCTGGAAAAATATAATTAAATTTCGAAAAATTGACAAAAGCATTATTATTATATTAAAACTTTATTTTAATATATAATTATAATATATATTATTTAATATAGTAATAATAATTATTATTATATCTATATATCTATAACAGCTAAATTTAATTTAAACAAATATTGATATTAATTTATTAAATTATTTTTCATAACTTACCGGTCAGCTGAGGATACTATAGCATTAAACACTTTTTCAGTTAATGCGATCAAATTACGACCATTTTGTTCTATATCTTCATGAATATCTATCCTAGCACTATCAACTTCAAAACCAGTAGTAGGGTCATCTAATAATGGCATAATTAAAGGTTCTAATAAATTTTGTAAATAACTAGCACCATAAATTTTAAAACAAAATGCCATAATTTTGCTTCCAAGACTATTTCCTCGAAATAATGTTTGCATACAATCAGAAACTTCAACTTCACGATAAAACATATTCCACAAAAGAGAAGATAATAAGTGCTTTGCATCAAATAACGTTACAAAAACTCGTGCTAATTCATCCATTTGATTTGTAGTCACTACATTAGCTAAAGCCATTGCAATAGGTAATTCTCCTTTATCACTAATCATTGTAACAAGTTGAACTAATTGCTCAAATCTATCAGCCAATACTGTTTCTGCTAATGTATCGAATTCTGTTCCTTGTTGAAGAATTTTAGTAAGAACTTCCATAAATGCTGCTCGTGTTTGTAAATCTGGATTATAACCCAAACCTATAAATATACATATTATATAAAATATATAAACCTATAAATATACATATTACATAAAATATTGAAAAACTAACAAATTTCATATTATAATATTCATAATATTTAATTTATATATAATATTCAAGTATTATAAATTTTACTTACTTAATGAATGCATTAAACCACTATCAATATTTGCACTGAGAAGATTGCTCATTGCTTGAATAGTAGCATTGCGTAAAGTAGATAATTTGCCACTGGTTAAACGTGGTTGTTGAGACACAATTTCTTTTTCTTCGCCAGTTGCTTCATTGCAATCATTTAATAAATTCATGAAAAGAGTAAAATATTTTAGAAACAATTGAGATTTTGCTTCCATTAAATCACCACGATCAGATTCTTCAGGTTGAAGAGGCAGACCACGTAATAATGCTCCAACTGCTTCCATACATGCTTGATCTAAATCTCTAAAAAATCAAATCAAATTTAATATATATATATATATATATATATATATATATAT
>NW_006264145.1:112738-118551 GCF_000469605.1 Apis dorsata
ATAATATATTAAATAATTAATATATAAACTAACCAATAATATAAGATAAATTATTGTAAATATTTTATTTTTTTAACATTTGTATATCTAATAAATCAAATACAATATCTATATTTTATGAAATCTAATTAACCAATGCAATATATTTATTATTTAATATGTTTAATATTAATTAATTTAAAATTTTAATATACTACAATTTTTTTTAAATAAATACGAATCAATAAGCATTTTAAAAATTTTAAAAATTCATTATATATTGTACATTTTCATTACATATAATATAATAATACATGTTTAATAATGCATGTTTTAATAATTATTATTATTATATATTATTAATGAAAAAAAATTATTTCATGTAAATATACCTTATAAAAAATTAGTTACCGTGTATAAACAGTTAAATCTCCACTAGTAGATGGAGTAATTTGATGAGTAGCACCCATTATCCAATCAGTTAAATATTCAACAAGTTTATTTCTAAATTTCATTTCCTGTCTAAATGCTAAATCATCTCGTCTTTTCATCATTGCTTCAACAAGTTGACATAATTCTGTTTTAATATGAATAGAATGTACAGTCATATCCAAATGTCTAACATATCTGACAATTGCTAACATCATTCCTTCTATACTAGTCATTCCAAGATATTCAGATGGTTGATCTGTTTTAGAATCTAAAATATTTTTCATTATGAATATTATATGTTCAATAAATTGAGTATTAATATCCAACACTATAACTTGTCCTTGTTGGTTAAAAAATTTTTCGACTATGCTTTTAATTTGATCAAATAGTATTGGATACAATGCAGGACTCATTTCATGGCCAACCAATTCTTTAACATGTTTCTGAATCTGATTTCCAAATTTTTCATTATTACAAATCAATAGACGTAATAAATTATAAATAAATTGAGAACAATATTGTGCTTCTTGGCTTGGATTTGATAAACAAGATGTAGATTCTTGTTTTGAACTTCTTTTTAGTTCTGGATTTGGAGCTATTCCTGATAATGGTCTATTTGGAGATCGTTTCTGTAAACATACTCCACCTAAAGCGCAAAGAAACCCTGTCATATTAGCCCATTCATTAATTTGTTCTTCTAATTCATGTTCAGAATTTTGATGTGATGCTCTTCGCTTTCCTGTACTTCGATGAAATTCCATTTGACTATCTTCTGTTTTGGATTTAGGATAATTTACTAATTGCCGTGAAGTTACTTCCCAATTTCTAAACGTTTCTTCCCAAGCCTAAAAAAAGAAAAACGAATCACATATTATTTTATCTTATTAAATAAACATTAAAAAGTTTAAATAAGTTTAAATAAAATATACTAATATTTCTAAATATAAAGTTATAAAAAAATTTCTAATTCATTTATATTATTTTTTTATTTATATTATTTATATTACATTATATATTATTTATATTATATTTATATTATATTATATATTATTTATATTATATTTATATTATATTATATATTATTTATATTATTTTTAATATTTATATATTTTAAAAATATTATTTATTTAAATATTATTTAAAAATGAAATTTAAATTACACATATATACATACAGGCTGTACACCATTTACACAGTGTTCTATCTTCCTCAATAAGGCCATAATTCTGTTTTGTAAAGCAGCACGTCCTAAAAAAATAGAATAATCATGAAATATATTACTATTAAATTGTTATCATAAAATGTATTATTAATCATAAAATAATTATATATTACAATTAAAATAAAAATAATAATAAAACAAAAAATTTAATTGAATTAAGTTAAATTATACACAAAAATTTAAATAACACTTACCATAATTATGATCATGATAGCATAGCTTACTTTCCCCGCTGGCTGTTATGGTAACAAGGTCTTTAATACTCTACTGCAGCCATATAAGGGTTATACTAATCAAAATACAAAGTGAATTCAAAAATTCATGAATGAATGTTTGAATTCAAGTAAAATCATTGTTAGTAGATATCCGACTCGAAATTAATTTAAAAAAAATAATGTTATTTTATATTAATTCTTCCTACTTAAAAACTTTTAATATAATAAATTAAATAATCTCCTTTTTTCCCTTTTTTATATTTTTAATAGTTTGTAATATTATGTAAAATATATTTAATTATAATTATAAATAATTATAAATAATTAAAAAATAAATATATAATAATTAATTATAAATAAATAAAAAAAACATAAAACAGAATTAAAAGAAAAAATATTATACATAATTTTACATATAGCAATATAATATATGATATATATTATATTATGAAAACTATGACTCATAAGTCTGATATGATTTTACTATTGCAGCTTATATATTTTTTTTTTTAATAAAATTTAATTTTAAGAGCATACAAATAAATAAATAAAATTTTTTTTAATTACAGACATATGTATTTATATGCCTTTATCATGATCAAATTTGACCATCATTACATAAAATATTCATTTATAGTATATAATCATTCTATATAATACGCAGAATATTCTAGATTTTTTCGCAACTTTCATATTTTTTATAAGTAAAAATGAAAAAAATATATATTACATAAAAATATATCATATAAAAATATGTTATATATTATATAAATGTTTTATTAAAAAATTAATATACAATAAAATACGAAATGATACGAATAGTGTGGTTTCTTGTTTGAATTATACAAAGATTAGATTGTTAGTTTAGAATTTCAATATAAATCATATTAATTCTCTGTAATAATCAACAAAGAAATACGTTTATATAAACACATCAAATAAATATCGGTAATATATTCCAATTTTGAATTAGATAAATTCGTTATCATTACGTAGATTTAATATAATTTATTATATTTTATTATATTATAATTTATTATATAATTTTTATTAAAGCATTCGTAAAATCTATGTTTATATTTAATATTTCTTTTTATTTTTATTGATAAAATAGGTCGATAAAATTTTGCGAAAAAAAACTAAAACATGCTGTAGTATATTAAAATAAAATAAAATTTAAGTTTAACCATTTTTCGATTCGAATTTCTACTTTTATTTCTATTCTGGAAATTATAATATTTTATATGCAGAATAAATTGGAATAACACCTGGAACATTTACACTTACCAGTGATTAACACAGTAGAAGCTTGTGCCAATTCAAGATATAAATGATAGTTTGGAAGTAAACAAGTTACTGCTACTTCATCACTACCACAACGAATTTCTGCTTCTTCACAAAGTAATGCAAAACAAGACATTGAGACTAAAACTGCTTCCATATTAATACTCCATAAATACATGAAAAATACAACCTAAAAATAAATATAATAAGCCTATATTTAATGAATTAATTTAATTTTATTAATCTTTTTGTAAAAAGATATAAAATAGATTAAATATATTTTTAGACATACAGATTAAATAATATTTTTAGAGTTTCATAAAATATTATATATTTAAACACACCTCAAGTTTAATATGTGCTTGTTTACAAACAGCAATTTGACTACCCACATTAGCATAATCCTTATTTTGTGCAAGAAAAGCATTTCTACAAATCAATATTTCTCTAAGCCATTTTAATATACAAGTATAATTAACAATTTGATGTTGAATCAATTTTTGGGAAATTGAGAACAGAACTTGTGAACTAACATCCCAAAAAGTATTAATTGGTGCTTCTGGATTCCATGCTTTTATTTTATCTGGATGATGTAACACTAATAATGCTTCCATTGCTTCATGAGCAATGTCTGACATTGTTGGTTGATGAACTAAAGAAACTAAACCATTAATTAGTTCTAAAGTCGAGCTTTGAATTTCATGACCAGCTTTTCCTTGATTCTGTAAAATAAGTTATTTATGAAAGTTATTTATTTATGAAATAAATATATTAATATAAATATAGCAATCACTTCATAAATTAGAATTAAGATAATTTATACTTACACTCAATAACAACATAGGATCAGCATGAATAAGTTTTACCATCCATAAAAGTAAATTTCTATAACTTGATACTTCTTCTCCACGATCTCTGTATTTATTTTGTTCTTTACCTTTAAGTGTTAAGCTTTGAATCATTCGCAATGGTGTATGTGATATGCAACTCTGAGTGACTTTATTTAAAATATCAGTAAACATATTTCTAAGTTCTGCACTACGAGAATACAGAAGATCTATTCGAGGCCACCATGGCAGTCTTGGTTGTGTTACAATTCTAAAATAAAAAATTTATTCAAATTATATATTTCATTTAATATTATAAAAAAATTAACACTTTTTTAAAATAATATATCTTAGAATATAAACATTTACTATCATATAACATTTGTTAAATTTATGCTATATTTAAATTTCTTAATACAAATAAATTATAATTTATTCTTTTAATTATTCTTTATGAAATATATTTTCAAATTTTAAAAAAATAATATATAATATTATATTTTAAAAAAATATAATTATAAATATATTTAATTATAATATAATTATATAAAGTCAATTTTTTTCTTACTTGTATAATGAGCTAACCAAGACAAACTGGTATGTCGATGGATAATTCAGATTCAAGCAGACTTTAAGTACTTCGTTGTTATGAGGCTTAATGCGAAAGAAACTAACAAAACAGTCTATCATTAGGTCGATGTCTTGGGCAACGAAGCTTTGACCACGAGAAAATACTTTTCCTGGATTAAAAAGTAGTGCCATTAAATCATTCATAACATGTCGAACAAGTATAAAGATAACATTATCTGAATCCAGATTATTGATATAAGTTGATGCTTTACAAAGTTTAATGCAAGTAACTGCTGCAGCTTCCACTAGCTGCCTACTAGAACTACCATGCATTCCTAGGCCTTTTTTAACACTGTCAATAAATTGTTTTTTCTTTGAATGTCTTGGTGAACAGAGAGAACTAAAATCATTAACTATTTCTTCCAAAACTTTTGGTGAAAGTATCAGAAGCATAATTTGTAAAGGCCAAACAGCTGCAGCTCTTCCCTTTTTATTGTCTACAAATGTATCAAGAATATCAAATAGTTCTTCACATGCTTTTCCAAGATCTTCATTAGGATTTTTTTGAAGATCAGTAAATTCGTGTGAATAGGTATCCATCCAATTCCAAATTGCTTTCTCCAAAGAATTCATAAGAACTATATGGGCTGATTTTTTAAGTTGTTTAAATTTTTGTATTGTTTCTGTAATAATAATACTCTGTAATATATATATATATAATAACAATGAATTATTATTATCAAATATAGAAATATCAAATATTTACATTATAATATATTGTATATTCTATATAATCTAATTATATTATATTCTTCTATTTTATTTTTATATATGCAAATGAATATATATATATATATATATAAAATAATAATATATATATAAAATATTCAAATATTTACAATATGAAAAATTACCATTTAAGAGTTTTATTAATTTACACATATCAACATTAATATGCTGAATTAATTCAATATCACTATAATCAACATTTTCATCTCCACACTTTGCTAATTCTTGAAGTCTATATGATATTCTGTTAAACACAGCATTGAAAAAATTTAAGCTTAGTGCAAATAGAACTTTGCTTGCCAAATTTTTTAAATGAGCATTTTGTGAACTATCATTTGGTACATCTAAAAATAATATTATGTTATTTATATTTCTAAATTTTATTTAATATAAATTAATAAATTAATAAATAAATAAATATATATATATACATATATATATATATATATAATACTATATACTAAAATATTATTACCTATAAACTGACATATCTCT
>NW_006264145.1:118556-119035 GCF_000469605.1 Apis dorsata
TAAGCAAAAACTTTATATTCATAGCCTCATCAAATTTAGTTGTATCTTTTGGTTGATTTGCAAGACATTTTTCTAAAGTGTCTAAAATAATAATTATAGATTCATAACAATGCCGATCTTGATCTGTACTATGAAATATTCGTTGACCTCCAATACATGGCACCATTTCATTAACATTTTGAAGGATTTTGGTGAGACTGGATATCACAAGAGAGAAACGGTATCGAGAAATTTGTATTAAACATTTTTTGTTTCTCTCTTCGTTCATATGAGAATAAGTGGTTTGAGAGCCACTTAAGTGACACGGCAACTACAAAAAACCAAAATTTAATTAAAAATATATGAATATTATTTTTAAATATATATATAAATATAAAATATATTTATATATTTTTATATTTATATTTATTATATAATATATATATATAAATTATATATTAAATATATAATTTCATTATATATATAAGAAATAAAATTTA
>NW_006264145.1:119381-123363 GCF_000469605.1 Apis dorsata
TTCAGAATAAAAAATGTATAATGAAATTCAATAAATTTAATAAATATTCATAAATATTCAATACATAGAATATTAATTACATTATATTTTTCTATATATTTTTTGCATATATATTTATTGATTTTTATTATTGAGTTTTATTTTATAATGAATATTTTTATACTTACTTATTACTCATATAAAATATAAAATATTTTTATTATGAATTATATACAATTTAAAAAATATTAAATATATGAAAAAACATTTAAATATTTGAAAAAAATATTTTTTTATGTTTCATTTAAATTATGACATAGTTATTTTTATTCTTTTGTTATTTCTAATTATATAAATATAAATTTTAGTCACAAAATCAAAAAATTGAAGCATATTGAATAGTCAAAAAATACTTATCTAAATTTGTCTAAATATAAGTATATTTATATTTATTATAAATATGTATGTAATATATACATATTACACACATATATAGCGCACGCACGCACGTGTATGTATGTGACCGATCGAAATGTTATAATATATGTCATAATTAAAATTTATAAAATTTGGAAATTATGCGCATGTTTATATAATAACAATTGATTGCATGTAAATATATTAAAATGTATTATAGATTCAAATTCTTTGATAAGCGTGCGCGAAGTGAATGCAATTTTCATTCATATATCCGTGACACGACGGAAGCGACGTTGTATAGGTATAGAGGGGTTACGGGAAGAATTAAACTCTATAGGGTATCCCAAAAATTCATAACTTTTTTTTACACAAAATATTTTATTTTTTTGAATAATAAATTATATACATCATTTTTTTAGATTATCAGAAATAATAAAATAGATATTGATATATATGTGAAATTAATATATATTAAATTTTTATAAAATGTAGTATCTTCGATTGTTTCAATAATTATCGAGAATCGAAAAAATAAAAAAATTTAAATAATTATCTAATTAATATATTTTTAATAATTTGTTATTTAAATTGCAAATTAATAAATTAGTTTTATATTTATCATAATTGTAAATAAATTATTATACCATTTTAATAATTAATAGATAAAATATTCTTAACAATATTAAAATAATACTTAGATTTTGGAACACCCTGTATATAACTTAACTGAATATCTGTTGGGGTGGACAGGAAAGGGAGAAGGGGCGAAGGTCAAACCGTGGACTCCACAGCGTGTAGAGGGAGGAGACCGCGAGAAAGCATCTTCTCATGAATGAACGAATCAACGAACAAACGAATGACGATGCATTCAAAAGAATAATGATATCAATCAATGATAACAATTTTAACAAGTGTAATAATAATTGAAATTTTTATGTAAATACTATTTATATTTTTATGTAAATACTATTTTACATGTATTAATGTATGAAATTGATTTATGATCGTTGCATCATTCAAAATCTATTTTACATTTGAAGTAAATTTTAGAATATAATTGTTATATTATTGAAATATTAATATCTTTAAATAATATTTAAATATTACTTCTTCATAACAACATTATTACGAACGGTCACATAACAAAATAGAAAACAATACAAATACAAAAAACATATATACAGCAGAAAGATATAAAAAAGATATAAAAAAAAATAGTAAACAATACAATTTTAAACTTACTTATTTCGAAAAAAAATGACTTTTTACTTTTAAAATTTGTAATAATTTATAAAAATATTTAATTATTCTATTTCGATTTATTTATATAAAATAGAAAAAAAATTGATACAACTGTAATCAAATAGAATATTGAGAATTTAACATTGGAAAGAACTAATTGTTGTCAATATTATCCATATAATATTATTTGTATTACTCGTTTTAACTTATCATTGAATATTCATTTATAAAAAAAATTAAATTTCTTGTTTTATATTCATTATCACATTGTAATTATATTAATCACACAAAATCAAGTTATATTTAATCAAATTTAAATATGTATATTATTTAGATAATTTAGAGTATATTTAATTGAACAATTATGTTAATTGTGAACAATTAAATTAATCATTATCGGTTTTTTAAAATATTCAAAATAATTTTTGCTAATAACTGCTATTTCTTTAATAAAATTGAATATGAAATTAAGAAACGAAAGAAAAACAACGTATTAATAATGAAGGAAGATATAATAGAAAAAAGAAACTGAGAATAAAAAGTCACAATTCATAAAGAATTAAAAAAAAAAAACAGTAAAAAATAAATAAAAAAAGAGTGTGAAAGAATGAGAGAAAGCACCGGAAGAGGATAGGTAAGAAAGAGAGAGGACAGCCACGAAGAAGACGAACAAGACAAGAAAAGAAAACTAAACAGATTTGTAGTTCGAATCACAGATGTACCTGTTCCTCGAAACGTGTGATCAGCAAATTCGCCCATTCTTCTGGCTTTTGTGTGCCCATCGCCGTCCGAGGTTCAGTGACGAGCCGTCATCACGTACGACGATTTATCAGTTCGCTACGTGCATTCGACATCGATACGTCGCCATTTACGAACGTCGACTGCCGAAAGAGCACCGCAGCTACTCGCTCTTTCTCTCCCGTTGGGGAGGGGCGCTGTGATAGAGACCCAAGAATTATAGTGGGATCTGAGACGAAGATCCTCGCAGATGGAACCGATACTAGCCGAAGTTACCCGATATTCATTTCAGTTGGCCAATCGCGTTATGGTATTTAGGGATTTAAAGATATAGGAAAAAATTCAAATATCTGCGTTAACATATATAAAATAATATATTTTTAAATTAATTATTATAAGAATAATCATTTTAATAAGATAACAATTATAAAAGAGGATATTTTAAAATTCAAAATTTTATGTGTTAAAAGCAATTTTATATTTATATTTCAGATATTTTTAAATTAATATTTTTTTTACATTGAAAACATAAAACTATAACATTATTTTTTATTCATTAAATTTTTCTCTGTTTAGTTGTTAAATTTTTTTATATTTAATTTATTTACAAATTATTTTATATAAAAAAAAGAATATTTTAATAAATTTTTCAAAAAAATTTTATTAAATATTATATTTATTTTTTATTAATTAATAAAATTTTAATTTAATTATTAACGTAATAATTAATTTACTATAATTTTAATTTTTATATATTACTTTAAAAAACTATTAAATTTGAAAATACAGAATTTTAAAATTTTTTTAAAACATCTTCTTAATACACTCCTGAATAATTCTAAGTTATATATACTTATAATAAGTTATATATACACTTATATTTATGAATCTTAATTGTGCCATTCATAATTTTGCAGTTTATTTGTTTCTGTATATAAGCTGATAAAAAATTTTCAAAAATTTAATTCAATTTTTCATGAAATATTTATACATTTATTGAGAAATTAATAACATATTAATAATTATATAATTTTCTCTTAATTATTCTTTTATAATATATTTTATTTTTTTATAGCACATTGTCACACGTTTATCAAACAAATGTAATTGATTAATGTTTGAAAGTTAAGTATATTTGTCTTTAATTTTATTTTATTTTATATAGTATGTCATGTAATTGGTGATACAATAACCGGATAAAAGATGATTGTATAAAAATAAGTTTAAAAAAAAATTTTTTTCATTCAAGATTTTGTTTTTGATTAAATTAAGATTTGAATTAAAATTTCTCAGATATAAATAAAATTAATAAAGTTAATTTTTGATTAAATATGAATGAATTATTATATTAATTAAATGTATTATATTAATTAAATATAATAAATATGAATGATAAGTTATTTTATAATAACCTATAAGCAATAAAAATGAAAGTGAAAAGTTTAAAATAAAATTTTATTATTTAAATTCTAATCTCTAATTTTAAGATTTAATTTATAGTCAAATATGAATGAATTATTGATAGGTTATTTTATAATAATTTATAAGCAATAATGTGAAAGTGAAAAATATAAAATAAAATTTTATTATTTAAATTCTAAAC
>NW_006264145.1:123447-123661 GCF_000469605.1 Apis dorsata
TTTTAAATAAAAAATATTTTATATTTTTTGCTTATTTTCATGTATATAGAATAACATATTATCAATTATAATTCATTCGTGTACATATCAAGAATTAGCTAATTTATGAAAAATTTTTAAACTTCATGTATTCGAAAATAAAAAAAATTTATTTATTTTTTTTTTATTTATAATCATTTCAATTATATTATTATAATTATATATATTATTATAT
>NW_006264145.1:124518-125745 GCF_000469605.1 Apis dorsata
TCACATTTAATAAATTATAAATAAATAATAAGTTATTAATAAAAGTTTGTTTTATTATTTAATAAGATATTATTTACAATAATAAAATATTTTATAAAAAGAGAGGAGACATAATATTATATAAATTTATATAATATTATAATTATAATTTATATTGTAGATATATTAGAAATTCAGAAATCATATCTATTAATATATTCATGAAACATTTTTAAACAATTGATTCTAGTAATTAAAACAAAGACAAAAATTGGTATAAAAATATTGGTTTATTTGGTTTATTAACTTATAAAGAATTTAAATTTCTATTAGATGAAATGAGAGAAATTTATTTCTATCATATCGCTGTTGATATTTTGCTCTCATCTCGTCTCTAAACTTGAATTGCTTAATGTAATAAATAAGTTTTAACTAAAAATTTTATATAATTTTAATTTTTGCGTTTATTTTGATCTTTGATTTTGAATTGATCCTTCAAATGTATCTTACATATCAAATATGTTAACAACTTATACATATATATATAATAATCTGGTTTATATATTCAATGTATTTTTGGAATTAGATAAATTGAATTAAAAATGATATAATTAATAATCTTATTTTAAATAAAACATTTAATATTAACTAAAGATGTTCAAAAAATCTATTTAAGATTCATATGCCATATGAACATGATGAAGTCTATATAAATCGAAAACTCCAATGTTTCTGAGATAATTATTTTGTTTTTATTATTATGATCAACTTATTACTAGTTTCTTAATATTTATAGAAGATATTTTGTATGTTCTTCGCAATTTCCACACATGCTTAGCAATTTTTCCTTAAAGACTTCTGTGAATTCTCTCGAAAATATATATCTGTTAAACTATTTGATAAGCATGCTGGATTCGATTATGAGTTAAATTATTTATCAGTGAAAAATTAACATATGTCTATATGCAAATATAGCATGAAAATATATATGGAATTGAATGGAAAATATTCAAAATGTGGTTTATAAATATTAAAAGAAACATTTCATATGTAAAAAAAGTCAATTATGATGTTAACATAAAACAAAAAATAGTTTTCGACCTATGTTTATTTAAAAGTT
Organism: Apis dorsata; assembly: GCF_000469605.1. Classification (NCBI taxonomy): domain Eukaryota; kingdom Metazoa; phylum Arthropoda; class Insecta; order Hymenoptera; family Apidae; genus Apis; species Apis dorsata. The sequence goes on from NW_006264145.1 coordinate 125,618, forward strand.
TTTTTATTTATTGTATCATATGTATTATATGAATATTGAATAGTTTTTTTTAATATATATACATATATATATTTAAATAATTAATTTTTAATGTGTTTAATTAATAATTAAATAAAATAAAAAAAAAT
>NW_006264145.1:126606-127868 GCF_000469605.1 Apis dorsata
ATATATATATATATATTTCAATAAATACATAAATCTTGTTTATTTATTAAGTGTATATTATTTATCAAACAATATGATATATAAATGTAATATTCTATTATATACAATTTATTTATATCAATAATTTAAATAATACATAGATATTAAATAATTTTATAGAATATATATGTATTTTATTTTATTAAATAAATCTAAGTACAATATGAATAAAATCACAAATACACATTTATCATAATTCATATTAAATACAAAGTCATATTTTAATTCTTAAGTTTCTATATGTGAAATTTTTTTATACAATTTATTTGCAAATTTTTTGATTCATTAAATTATGATTCATTTAAATATGAAATCATAATATTGTCAGATTTTAGGTATTGAATTACAATATAAATTAGTATAATATTAAACATTTATAATTTGACATTTATATTCATTATTTAACAAAAAATAATTGCATTGTAATTATTTGTTCATGTAATTATTTTTATATTTTACTTTTGTACTATTATTTTGAATTATATTGAATTGAATAAATTGAATATTTCAATATTATTAAAAGAAAAACTCTAGAATTAATAATAATTAAGTAATATTTTATATTATATTTTAAATATTTTCAATCTTTAAAAACAATGAATTGAATGAATTCAGACATTAATATTTAAACTTTAAAAAAAATATTATAGAGATCATATTATTATTTATTATATTGATTGCAATAATAATATAATAATTTTTATCATATATGTACAATGATTAAATAAATTTGTTTTAAGTATTTTAATAATATTAATTTCTTATTTTGGAATACAATAACTTATACTGAACATATTTCAAAATGTCTATTATAATATGATGTCTATAATTAAAAATAATTAAAAAAACAGATAATTCTCTTATTTTAAAATATATGATATATAGGAACATGTATTATACAATAAAGTTTTAGTTAGAAATCGCCTACTATTATGAATCATTTTTCAAATGATGATGATTGATTTTTAATCATAAGTTCTTCTTCCAGAAGAGATATTACTGAATTTAAGACATCAATATCTCGTTGGCGATGTTTTTCAATACAATGTAAACTTTTCGGATCTATATCTGAAATACCGATGTTACAAACAAAGCTGAGTCCGTCCGGAAGTCGTATTACATTTTTATCGACGGTAGATGATATTGCATTTCTATATTAGAAAAAATATATATATATATATATATTTATATAAAATTATATATATATATATATATATAATTTT
>NW_006264145.1:130462-142592 GCF_000469605.1 Apis dorsata
TTTTTATTGAATTAAATAAATGAAAAATATATTATGATAATAAATAAGTTTTAGAATATAATATTAAATAAATAAATAATATATATAAGTACAAATATAATCTTATTATAATTAAAATTGTAAATTAAGAAATTAAGAAATTTAGAAATTTATAAATAAAATAATTTTAGAAATTTAAATGATATTTATACATATCATTTTTCATTTTAATAAACTTTTTCATTTTAATAACATATATTGATAATACTGATTTTTAAGAAATTTAATAAAAATAGTTGAAATAATGTTTAAATGTTTAAAATAATGTTTAAATAAATAAACTAAATATGAAAACGTATATTTTTTATTATTTTTAGCTATTAATATTGTCTTAATTGAATTAATTTATAAATATTTAATAATTTATTACCTTATAATATTGTGTCAAACAATAAGGACACTTTTGGAATTTTTGATCAATATCTTGCAAATAGCCTTGTTTTGGTTTAATTTCTACACAAAATGTTTCATTAGTTCGAAAAAGATTTGTATCGAATTTTGTTCGAAGGAATGTGTAATCTGGAAATTTGGTGGCATATGTCTCCATAATTTCCTTATTACGACGTTTATCTGAAAATAAAAAAATAAATTTTTGAATATAATTCAATTGATAAAAAATCTTATATTTGGATCAATCTTACGACAAAAAGAGATCAACAAAAAAAAAATAGAAAATTAATTTTTCATTTAAAAAAGTCAAATTTTGACTAAAAAAAGTTCTATATTCTATATTCTATAATTTTTTTTCATGTTCTATATTCTACAATTTTTACACAATAATTTGGCATTTTATTTCATATTATTGAAATGTAAATATTTAATGTTTAATATTATCTCATTTGGGATTATATTTGATTATGGGATAATATCAAATATCCAATAAATTATATATGGGCAAGCTTATGAAATCTGCACAAACATTTAAAAATCCTTTATTAATTTTTTTATTAAATAAATTACAATAAATTTTTGTACAAGTTAAAATAATTTAGAATAATCTAAATTTTTTAAATAATTAAAATAAAATAATATTTATTAAAATATTTTATATATTAATTTTAAAATAATAAGTAAAGATTTTATTTTTTTTATAATAAATTTTCCGTTTCTTTGATATAATTAAAAAAACTGATAATCACACTTAAAATATAAAATCAGATTTGAAAATTTTCGAAAAATTTTATTTCTGTAAGCGAAACAATTTTTTTAAAGAAGAATATTTTCATTTTTTGATTTTGTAAAAATGTAAATTAAGATTTAAAAAATGTAATTTAAGATTTCTAATAGTATCTAAATTTTTGTTTTGTCATTTAATTTTTTACTAGCAAAGAAAATATATTAGACATCTATTTTGTCCTACATTTTTTTACATAACTTATTAACAAATCATTTATAAATGACAAATTCTAATTTAACTGTACTTCATAAATAAAGAGGATTAAATATATTCAAATTTTATTGCTTGTTAAATTAATTAATTTTCTTTCAAATGATAAGGTAAATAATTTAACAATAAGTAGAACGGAAGAAAGTTGTTGATAAAATAATCATAAGATATGAATATGAAAATACATTTATATGATGCCTGATGTACATATATTGTAATATTGTAGGATAAAAATTTTCAAAGTGAAAGGTTCATTCTAAACAGTAAAGATATAAAAGCGGAACAGGATCAAGAAGGTGAAAGGATGTTATAGCAAATTTTCAATATAAATAAATTATACACAAATGTAATTGCAAATTCACTATAATATATTCAGTTTATTTATCTATATTAATTTACATCATTATTTGCTATTTATATCATATGTATACAAATCAGTTTGAATTATTTGTTATAATAAAAATTTTCAAAATCAATATTTGATTTAAAATAGAAAATGTATTAATATAATATATTAATTTTTAAATATAATATAATATAAATTATTTTAAATATTATATTATTTATATTAAATTAAAATTAATGAAGTAAATTTTTAATTTTGAATATAATTTTGAATATAATATGTTATAATTTTAATTTCATAATTTCATAATTTTTATATGTAAATATTTTATATTGTTATTATTTTGTTGTGTTATTGTTTTAAAATTTTTTAATTTATACTTTATAGTATATACTATATCGAGTTTTCCATATTAATAATAAAACTTATATAAATACGAAATTTTTTGAAAATCTTCGCATAATTATAATTTAATTTTTATTTTTTTTTCCATTAGAAGAATTAATCTGCCAAGAAGTTCAAAATTTATTTTTCTTTTTTTCATATTATATTTGTTCATTTTTTTCAACAATTTTTGTAATGTGTGTATGTGTGTTATAATTTTACTTAAACCAATTGTAGCTATTTAAAAACATAAATTATTTATTATTTTATGTATTATTTTTATTTAAATTATATCACTTTTTAGATTAAATAATTAAATTATTCATGATCATATATAATTTTTATTTTAAAGAAAGCTTAATCAATGATAAATAATAACAAGATATTTTGTTATATTTAATATCGTAATGATTATCAATTGGATTAATCGTATATAATATATTCCAAAAGTTAATTGATAAAGCTTAATAAGTGATTCAAAAGTGATTTCAAGTAATATTTTCCTTTGTGAAAATTTTCGTTTTGGTTTTGTTAACGAATTATTAACAAATTATTAATAGCCAATCACAAAAGTTGAATTCGAGTCCAATGATTCGCTAACGCGATAATATATATATATGTTATTCCTATAACAATGCGTTTTTTAATTGACTAATATTTTTGATTAATAATTTTTTAAAATCGAAACTTTAAATTTTTTCTAAAGAAAAAAGTTATTTAAAATCAGTAATTTTCAATCGATTTGTAAGACATTACATATAATTTCTTGAAAATAGAATTACACGAAAATTCAACATTACCTACTGTTTGTATTAATGGATAATATGTAATGGATTATTTATCATATATCATTTTTTATCATAAATGATGAAATAATAAAATAGTGTTTATTAAATTATTTTGAACTAAATAATTTAAGTATATTAAGTATATTAAGTATATTTATATTTTTTATATAACAATCTGCCAGAAATATAAATATACTAATATATTTATATAATGGAAAGAAATTGTTTTGTATGTAGTATAGATGAATTCTATACTTTTAGATTCCTAGAGATCTATTGGAAAAACTTTCCATAGATTCTACACATTAAAAAAGAGTCAAGTTTGTCAAAAAAAAATATATATCTCATAGGAATATTGACAAAAATTGATATTGAAATTTTATTATTCAAGAGTTAAAATTTATACTATAATAATTACATATTTTAAATTGAAATGTTATGTTATTAAGCATAAAAACAATCATGCTGAAAATGTAAACAAACAATTTACTTGTATTGTTTTGTATTTGCATCTTATATTATTAATAAATAACGAATATTAAAAAAAAAAATTTAAATTTGCAAAAATTATAAATCATATAATTATAAATCATACAAAAGAATAAGTATTTTTAAATAATGTAAAAATATACAAAATATATTATAATAAATTTAAGAAATAAAATAAATAAATCTTTTTGCTGTTTTTATTGTACACATTCAATCATATCGTTCTGTAACATTGAATTAAATTTAGATTTTAAAATTGTATCAATATTTAATAATATCGTTAAAAATCCAATACATAACCATATTGTAGAATATAAAACTGATGATTCAGAATATTACAAGTTAAAATTGTACATGCAATATAAATTATATCACTTGGTAATACATTTTTAAATACGAATAAATGAATATTATAATTTTAACTCTTGAGAGATCATAATATAAAAATACAAATCACTTTTTTAGAATATAAAATATTAAAAAAAAAAAAAAAAGATTTTAAGGACTATTAGTGTTCATTAAGAACAGCAAAAAATATTCAATCAAGATAGATCCTGTAGTCAATCCTTTCGATATAAAATAATAAAAATCGATTTTTATCATTCGATATGTATGAGTCTTTTTTGCAGTACATTAAATATAAACAGAGAGGTCGATTCAGGAAAACATTAATTCAAAATTTACAATATAATTATTATTAATTACCAATATTAACTAATATTATAACAGATACTTCATAAACGCGAACAAACTAAAAATTATTGGCATATAAAAAATGCATATATGTTATTTTGAACGAATAATAAACAGACATGAATTGAGTAGAGACTTGAGAATAACGTTATCCATATTCAATACTAAATGAACATTTGCACTTTATTTGCGTGTATGAAGTAATCTTTGTTAATGTTAATTAATAGTGATAATAATAATTATGTTAACAATGCTGCTTTTTAATCAATTTGAATTAATTCGTTTAAATTTATTTTAATATCGCGAAGAAATTTACTTACAATGTTGAATGTTCAATGATAAAAATCGATTTTACATTAAAAAGATTGATTGCAAGACATTGATATATTGATTGGACATTTTTTTTTTTTTGCTTATTAACAAATACAATACAAATTTTTTAAAATCTTAAATTCTTTTTTTAACATCTTATATTATAATTTTTAGAACCGTGATTTTTTAAGAATTAATATAATATATATAAGATATCCTAAAAATAGGAACATCTGTTAATTGATTTCTGAACAATTTCAAGCAACATTTTCTTTGTAAAGATTTTCATTAACGAGTTTGTTAATAAGTTATTAATAAAAAACATTAACTAATCATAGAATATGTAATTTATAGTATATTTATAGTATACGACAATAACGTTGGCTATATGCAGTCGACTGAGCATTAACAAATTCAAACAACATATATCGAAGAAAGTATATATTATAATTTATTTATTGCTCATGGTATAATTTGATAAATAATTTTTTCGATAAAAAAATATTTTTTATATTCAATACATTTTTTCAATATATATTACTTCAACTTATTTGTATTCGGTCGGCGAAAATTTTCGCAGAGAACAAAATTCAAAATTATTTCAGGAATCACTAATTTTAACTGATTTCTAGAATATATATCCTAGAATAATGTATAAAATTGACGACAATTCATATTATAAGTAATAGTTGATGATTTTAATATAATTTTTTTTTAATTTATTAAACAATAAAACAAATAATCAAATAATAAAAATAATGCGCATTATTGAAAAACAAAAATAAATAAAATAATTTAATGTTATATCAATTCAATGTTATATAATGTCATACAAAAAATAAATATTTAATAAATATTTAATAAAAATCAACTATATAAATTTAAACAAATTTTCTTAATTGAAAGAAGAAATAGCTTAATTATAATTAATTACAAATATTTTTATTTTGTCAAATTTTATAAAATAATATATCATTATGAAAAAAAATATTAAATAAACAAATAAATATATATAGAATTTTATAACTCAAGTATTAAATCATATATTTACAAATTAACTATCACTTAATCATTAATAAATCAATGAGTTCATGTTTAAAATTTATATAAATTAAAATTTATATCATAATATATATCTACTATATTTATTATTATAATTTTTAAAATTATAATTTTTGTACTTCGATAATTTTTACAATATGAATTATTTTTTTATTTCTTTCAATATCATATATTTTTGTTATCGTTTGATGTTTAGTGGAATTGATTTAAAAATTAAAATAAGATATAGTATTTCCTTATAATACAATTAATAAGTGTTATAGTCATAATATTCATTTATCTAAGTTTTGAAATATATTGTTATTGTCTGACTTATAGACGGCAGTGTATCTCCGACGATATAGCAGCATCGCATGTATGCATTTTGTGTCACAATTCACTACAATCGACGCAGTCGCAATTCCAATGTTTAATGTATCGTTGCATATCAGTCCGTACGCATATTTGACAATTTGCCGCAATAACGGATTCAGATTTCAATGAATCTTTGGATATTGAAATTTTTATCGAAAAAATTAAAAACTATCTAGAGATTTGAAATCTCGCAGAATATCATGACAAGAAAAAAAAAGCGTGGATAAATGTTTATCGTTTTCTGTAAAAATTTTGATGAAAAGAACGAGATTCGTAAGAATGAAATATGTAAGCAAGTATATTTCATTATTATATACTATACTAATGTGAAAATTTGCAATATGGAATATATGGATATTACAGAATATTACAAATTATATAATAAAAAAAAGTTAATTTATTTAATTATTTTTATTATTTAATTATTCTTTTATATTATTAAATTATTTGATAAGATTTGATAAGATTTATATTTTATTATATTTAAGTAATTATATTGTAGCAACTTAATTTTATTATTTAATAAATAGAATTGAATTTTGATAAATAGAATCTAATAAATTTGGAAGTTCTAATGGATTTGATTTATAAAGATTTAAACTTTTTATTTTAAATTATATATCTTAAAATTATAAGATTTTATTTTACCATGGTTTTTGTTAAAAAGATTATGATAAAAAATTAATATAAAGATTTTTCTCAAGAATTAATTTTTTCATTTAAAAATTTTAGAAAGAAATCCGAAAGTGTTGGTTTTTTCAAGCATTCGGAAATTATTATCACAGTGGAATGAAAAAATATTGATAAATTATTAACAAATTATGATATTACTTTGAATTATTAAAAGGTGAATTAGTCTAAATTCGAATTGCAGAGATAAGATAATATATTTAAACATATAGCAAATAACTCAAGTTAAAATTATATGTACGACTTCTAAAGATCTAATGTTATAGAGGAGCAAATAGAAATGAAATTATAATTTTATAGAAATTTAAGTTAAAGGGATTCGAATGTATAACAAAAAAATCGATATTGTTTTGTTAATGAATATATTTTATTGAAAACAAATAGAATACAACTATTTTGTAATTTTTTTATATTTCAAAAATAAAGTATACATACAGCTTATTTATTTCTTGCTTCTATCTATGATATTGAATAAAGATATTCTTAAGATATCCTATTTAATAATAAGTCCCCTAAATAGATTTTTTTTTTTTGCGATAGTTGTATATTATACAACTATCTTTGACAATATAATGGCATCTTATTTTTGCGTGCATTTTAAAAAATATACGATTGCTGCATTCATAATTTTGATATTTTATTTTATATCAATCATTATATACATCCTTGATATTAAATATTTGAGTCTCAAAATGATTATTTTTTCAAATAGCCTGTCTCTCGAAATAAAAATTTTTATTGAAAAATAAAAATTAATAAAAATTATTATTAATAAAAATACATATGTATATTTAGAGTTTTGAAATAAAACTACAGAAGAATGCTACGATAAAATGAGAAAAAATACTTGAATTTGTCATTTTTTGAGTAAAAAATTTGATATAAAAGAAGAGAAATAAAAGTGAAATACATTCATAAATACAAAAATTAAATTTTCCACTTGATAAGGTGCATACAAATAATATGATGTTATTATGATTTCGCTTTTATAATTCAGCAGGTTAACATAAATTAAGTTAAGTTAGATTTATATTTTTAATCTATAATGATATTGTTGTCACATTCCTCGGCATGCATTTACAAAATAAAGTTAAATGAATACAAGTATATTATATGCATATAACATAGTATACTTTGCGATTCTATTACGATATTTTTATGCAATTGCGCAGATTTATGTTTCCTAAGTGTTCTTTATACGATGAGATTTATCTCAAGACATGTCTCGCGGCTAGCATTGAGAACAAACCGAGTCTTAAATGTATTTTATATAGAACAGATTCAAAATGAATGTGAGTAATTTCGATTCTATTATTAGTTGCGAGATATATCGAATCTATGGAATGTCCTTACGACTCAATATAGACAAGCGATTTTCATCTCGTTACGATAATGACTGTGTAATTTAGGTAAGTATCAAAGGTTTATATTTATATTTTTATATATTAGTTTATATTTTTGTTATATATATATATAATGTTATAATATGTATAATCAAACTATGGAAATAAAGATATTGAAGCATATTGATACAAAAGATTCTATTGCAAATCTGCAATAGAATTACATTGTTTGTGTGCTAATCTGATCTAAATTTAATCTAAAATATTTGTCAACGTAAAATATATCACAAATGAAAAATCTTTATTTTGGAATAATTAAAAATTAAAAATAAATATAATATCCTATCTTATTTCCTAGTACTTTAAAAAATATAACAAAATTGAAAGATATATAATTTTCTTTGCTCTTTAAGAAAAATAAAAAATCTAAATTTTTAAGACGAGACATGAATTAAAAAAAAAATTGAGAAACATTGATTTAGTTTAAAGTTAGTTTGTAGTTTAGTTTTAGTTTTGTAGTTCTGTCCATAAGATAGATGAATTAAAATTAACTAATTAAGATATACTATTAATATATATATATTATAAATATATATTTTATATTGTGAAATAAAATTAATATTTATTATATATATAGTATATTCTGTTGAATATTTGAATATTTCACGAAGGATTGAATAATCAACAAAATGTTTAGAAGTGTTAAGAAGAGTTATTTGCTATGAAGAAATATTTTATGATGTAAAGTTTTTTGCAAGTAATGGCGGAGATTTTAAAGTCAACTTCATTTTTTGAAATGAAATCGTATGATTTTAAATATGTTAATCAATTTATTAACATTTCGCTAATATCATATTTTAAGCATTCTTTATAATGTGTTTGAATATATTATTGAACATATAATTGAAATATATTATTGAAGAGCTAATCAAAAGTGATTATTATTATTTTTCCAATCCCTTGAATTTTTTAATTGAAATTTTTTTTAAATCAATAATTTTTCGACATAAATAGATTAAAACTTTTTTAAAAGAAGATACTTAGATAAATCGATTAATGCATTCAAATTTGCACCTTATGATGCAATTATTTAAACGATTTTTGTTAAAACATTTAAATATATTTTTTTTTATTGAACTTTAATTCCTAATGAAATATTTATATTCTAATGAATGTATTTATTTAAACGAAATATTCTGAATAATGTTAAAAGTATGTAATAATTATATAAATTTTTTTATGTTATAAATTATATAATAAGAATTTTATTAAAAAATATATAAGTAATTTTATATATTTTTTTTTTCATACAAATATAATTGTCTAAACTAATAGCGACATTCTTTTTATTAATTTTTTAAATATTTCTTAAAATATATAGTAATGTTTTTTCAAATTTCTTATAATTTCTTTTTTCAAGCAATGCAAAGAATTATTGTCTTTTGAATTTTTATTATATCTTCAAATAAATTTAAAACTGATTATAAATTTCATTGCAATTGACAATATCAATTTTTTATTTAGTTTTCTCCACATATAAACTCATTTTGTATTAAAAAATTCGATCTCGATTCTTTACTTTATTTTATAATATTTTTTCCTAATCATTAATACTTCAATTTTTATATTTTTGCTCATTCTAACCATTTTTTTCTTATTTTGAAATCTTAAATGTGATTTTCTTAATATGATAATAATATGATAATATAATATTCTTATAATAATAGCTTGCTGTTTGATTGTCGTCATCTCGATTTGATATTTTTATTCTTTATTAATTTCTGCGGCAATTTTTGTTGCTATTAACTTTCTATTGCATTTATTATGTTTGTATGTTTATTTCCTATTGTTTCTTTCTTAGACGTACATTTTTTCGTACATGAATTATTAAAATTTTCTGATCGTATCATTATAGTAATTTTTTTAAATCTTGTTTTAAGAATATCTTGTTTTTGCAAGACTAATAATAATCGAATGTTTATATCAAATAATTAATTCTTTTTTAGAATTATTTAATGTCAATCAAATGCATTGTATAATTAACAAAAAAAAAATCTATTGTTTTTTTATCTCTATTCAGTCAGAAATCTCCTATAAAATATTTATGAAATCTATCAATACTAAAATTTATGGATAAGATATTCAAGTTTTTTATAGATAAATATTTGTAACTGTAATTGTAATAATTGTAACTGTAATAATTGTAACTGTAATAATTGTAGTGATATTAACTCATTCCTTAATATATTTTGGATGCTAATTATTAATGTATTTATAAAAAATTATTATTAATTGTTATTAATGTATTTATAAATATTAATATAAATAAATGTATTAATATATTTGTAACATATTATTGGAGAATCGATTTATATCAAAATAAATACAAAAGTTGATATACAAAAAATTTGATTGACTTATTTATTAATATAGTAATTAGAAAAAAATGCAACATGAAGTAAAACAAAAACATGTCAATAGAGAAGTATTTTCGCTTCATCCAATGTAAACTTAAATTGATTATAATTTAATAAATGAATCTTAACCGATTATTTTTGTATATTCACTTTCATGTTTGTTTTGGTCTCTAAAATTGACCCAAAGATGTTCCATGAATATATTAATACCATGTAAACAATTGATAATTACAATTGCATGCTAACGTATAAAATGAAAATATTTGATTAGTAAGATATGAATAAACGGTACTCAATGTACAGTGAAAAAAAATTGAAAAAGTTTTATTAAAATTTTGGAAACTATTTGGATTAAAATTTATATATTATATATTTATATAATTATTAAAATTTTATATATTTTATATTTATAGTTCTTCTTTTTATTACTTAAATTTTAAATCAAGTAATCAGTATTTTTTGGAAAAAAAGTTAAAATAACAATTTTCAATTTATTATATAATTTTATTATAAAATATAATAAAATACATATAATATAAATATAAATAATCATAAAATCAATCCAGAAAATTGTTTACATTTTAATAATCATTTTCAAATTAAGCAAGTGTGCAATAATTTATAGATGAGATTGTACGTATTTTTTGTGACGGGAACGTACGATCATGCGCATTAGAAATGTAAACTGTTAACTCATGCAAATAATACTGCAATAAAATTCTAATAGTGTTATATTGTTCGTGCGTATCTTATCCAACTTATAATTCATATTATGAATCTGTTCTGGTACTATGTAGCGATCATACGAAAAAATCGGACATATGTATACAACGTATGTAAGGAATTGTATATTTAATGAATGCATCTTAATTATTAAATCTATCTCGAGATTTTACAAAATTATGAAAAACATAATTTGACAATAAAATTCGTGATATATAAATTAAAAATGTCATTCTGATCATTTTCAAAATACCTTTCTCTTTAGGAAATTGTGTTTTGATAATATACGTTCACTATTCAAAATTTTTTAAAAATAGATCTATACGAAATGATCTTTTTTTCTTTATGATTTAAAATTTAATATTTTATTTTCTTTATGATTTAAGCTACATCAAAACAAACTTTAAAATAATTTTTTAAATTGTGGAACGATCTTTAATATTTTACTATTAATTTAGATTAGGTTACAGTTAAATTCGATAAATAAGAAACACGTTTTAATATCTTTTTATTAATTAAAAAATTTTTTAAAAGGAAATTATTTTGATAGCATTAATAATATTTACAATAATGCAGTGACAATATTAAAAAATATTTCACAAAATCATTTTCAAAATTATTTTGAATAATAAAAAAAACATTAATATATATAGTTTTACAAAAGTATAGTTTTATAAGAGAAATACTTCAAAAGTAAGTACAGTGATATTTATTCTTATAAAATATATAAGAAATTTTATTATTATTTTATTCTCAGGAAGATATATTATTATTATATTATTAGACATATTTTAACTAGTTCTATAGCTAAATTAATATTGATAACTAGATTGCGGATAAAATTTATACAAATCTAGATTTTTATAAAAAATAGATAAAAAAATATCATTAAACGATTCTGAAATATATTTTTTATTTTATATAGTGTATATATATTTTATATAATGCATACTACAATTTCATGCATACTAAATATATTATGTACATATTTTTCGCATATTTTACCGATTATAGAATAATTAACAAATTAGCATGATACCAATGATTTTTTTAATTTTCCAAATTACATATATATATATATATATATATATATATATATATAT
>NW_006264145.1:142744-151486 GCF_000469605.1 Apis dorsata
ATAATAATATGTATATCAATATCGTTCATTGGAACGTTTTAAAATATGTAAACAGTATGTAATAGTATTATATATGTACGTTGAAATTTGAAATATCACAATAAATTATTCTGTAACGTTAATTAGGAAGCATTAGCTAGTAGAATTTAATCAGTATTGTTTTATTAAATGCTTTGTCAAATTTAAAAAGTATTAAATATAAAATATGAAAAAGGCTTTAATGAATTATGTAAAATTAATAATAAAAGGAATACTTGATGGAAATAAAATCAAACTATGATATTGACAAAAAAATATGTACTTATAATATCTTATAAACGTTGAATATTTTAATACAAATTAATTTTTTGAAAAAAAAATTATTACTGAAAATATATTTATCTATATTTATAAAAAAAATAGAATTATATTCAAATTATAATAAATAATAAATGACGATATTAATTCATATATTTTATATCTTGTTTTTTATATTTTGTATATTTTATGTTACGTTTTATATTTTATATATTTTTTAAATATATTTCACATATATATATTATAAATAATTTACAAGTTTTGATATATTATAATTGATATAACTTGATTTAATATATTATAATTGATATAAACTTCCGCAAATTATTGATAATCTTTTAAAAAATTCTCTATTTAACAAAATGTTAAATGAACTCTTTATAGGATTTTTATAAATCCAAATCAAATTATAATTAATTTAAAAATTTTTTTAAAATTATTTTTCTTTTCTTTTAAATGTTTTTCTTTTATGAATTCTCATAATTTGTTTAAAACAAAAATGCTTTATTTTCAACTTATAATTTGTACAATAGTGAACAAACTACTGAAAAATCTCTATAGAAGATTTATTTTTAATTATTTTTTCAATACTAATATATTTACTGTTAAATGAATCTAAATTCTAATCAATTAAGAAATTGATAAATTCTTTAAAAATATATAATTTTTTCTCAATCATTTTTTTCTCAACTTCTTTTTTCAAATTAGTCCAAATAGTGTTACATTTTTTTTTTTAAGTTTGCTTATTGTTGAATAATTAATTATTGTTGAATAATTATGTTGAATAATTATTGTTATTCTGTGAAATAAAAAAATGAAAATTAAGAACTAATCTCATGCATTACTTTAATATAATACTTATAACAATAGATGGATAAAAACTATCTTTATTTTTATAATTTTATTTCAAATAATGAATTAATTAAAGAAATGGTAAAATACAAATCATATTTATTAAAGTATTTTGCAGTTAAATTTTTATATTCTTAAAATTTATTTTAGACAATAAATTAATCAATAAATGAAGAAATATAAAAGATTAAAATGACAAAAATAAAGAAATATAAATATAAAAATTTAAAAAGTATTATTTAAGAAGTATAAAAAGAAAAACAAAGTTTGAACAATTTCATGGAAGAAGCTATATTTAATTTCTGGAAAGCCCAGTTTAAATATTGAGAAAGAAGAACAATTATATAATAAAAATGTAATAGTAGGAACAGTTGTCTTCTTATAATCAGAATATAAGGAAATGTAAAAGTGATTTAGAAATTAGATTTTTTGAAAAGTAGAATTGTTTTTCTATCTGTAATTAAGGTATCAGAATTTAATGCAAATAGATCTTTTTTCTTCTTCCATTATTAAATAATTTTACAGAAGACCAAAGATTTGATTCCATTCTGAAGTTTTAAATATTATTAAACGTATAAGAAATCAAGAAAAAATCACAAAAAGTTCAAGTCTGTAGAAGTGTTAGATTATAAATATATTTCATTTCATCATTTTTAAATTTATTATTTAACATCTTATATTTTCCTTCAATTTATCATATTTTTAAAATTTAATCCTAAAATTCATTACTATTTAGTTGTTGATCATGATTTGTTATTAAAATATTAGTAAATAAAATTCATTTAAAACATTAGCAAATAAATCTGTTCGTTTAAACATTCATTTTTTTTTTGATTTAATTTCTTTAATTTACAACTTGTATTTATATTATTTCCATTACATTCACAAAAATTGTTATAGATATTAAAATCATCAGATATCCTTAAAAAAGACAATTTTAAATATATACAAACAAACAGAATGAAATATGCTTTTATATTTTATCTATATATTTATATATATTATGATAAATACTGAATATCAAAAATTGAATATTGAATATCAAAATACTGAATATGCAAAAATTTGTTTTATTTTTATTAATAATGAGTAGAAATATAAAAGTTAGAAATAATAAAATTTATACTACTTAATACAAATTTTATTAAATTATTTTATCTTAAAAACATTAATTAATATATAAAAAATAAACTTATTTATCAAAATTAGAAATAATTTTATTGATAAAATAATTTATTTCGTAAAATTAAATTTTTTATATATTTCTACATTTATAAAATTATCAATATTTGGGGCAATTATTGTCCTTTATTAATCCTCAATAATTGATATTTAAGATTTCCGTCTCATACATCTCTTTGAATAAAAAGATATCATTTTTTCAAAAAAAATTAATATTGCATTTTCTAAATATCATGAATATCTGTTAAATTTTTGGAGTCAACTTATATTTTCGTCAATATTTATAATGTTTTTTGTATAATGTTTTTTTTTAACAATTATATATGTTGCCATTTCAAGAATTGAATCATTATATCTATTTGAATATACAGAATATTATATTCATAGGACATCTTTAAAAAATCGATTCTAGACATCAAAATAAAAGTTGATGTACAAAAATATCTATTGAAATTAATATTAAATTATAAACAATTAAACAATTAAAATTTGCATTAAATAAAAAAAGAAAACCGTTCTATTTTTGTTATATTGCTATTTCGTCCTTACATCATTAAAACAAATTTAAATTATTTATAATTTAATAAATAAATTTCAATCGATATTTTTACATATTAACTTTTGTGTTTTTTGATTCTTTAGAATCAAACCATAATCCACGAATTAACATTTTATATAATTATAAATATATCTTTAATTCCTAATATTTATTCAATTAAAACTAATATTACTTTCGAAATAAATATATTTTTAATATTTAAATGATTTTATTCATCTTATCTTTTATAAAAAGTTTCAAGTATATGAAAAATATTTTTGTATAAAAAAATAGCTCCAATAATTCTTTATAATTATCTTTTAGATGTTTTTTTTTTATTTTAAATAGCATATTCAAAGATAATTCCTTGTTTTCATCTTCCTCTTTCATTTTTTTAGATTATCCTTTATATCTTATTTCTTAATTTTTAAATATTTATAGAACTTTTTGTATATAAAATAAAAATTAAACATTTTCTTTAATAAAGACAACAAGCAAATTAAGGATTTAAGGCAACAGAAATATTATATTATATATCCATATATTTATAGTGTTATATATATCCATAAATTTATTGATCCAAACATAGTATACACCATTTTGAAACATAATTTCAAGCATTAGTTATTACATGTCCAAATATGTATTAAAAATATTTTGAAAATATATATTTTTTTTATTTTTTCAGTATGCTCTAATCCATATACTTCATTAAATAGATTTATTTTTTTAACTTTTTTTTATACTTTTTATATTTTTGATATATTATATCGTTTACTATTATTAATTCACTGTCTATAATTTTTTTCATTATGCATTATTTTATAATTTTATAGAATAATTAATTAAATGATTATATTTAAAAAATAATTAAATATATTCATGTTCAACAAAAATTAGAATAGAGTGAATTGTTTTCTCTCCCTTATACTGCTATTCCACTTTATCTCCGTTTCATCTAATGCAAAATTAAATATGAAAATTAAGTTAATCATAACTTAATAAATAAATCTTAAATGATATTTTTATACTAACTATTAATTATATTTATTTTAAATCTTAGAATCCTCCAAAGATTTTTCGCGAATATATCAATGTCTTATATTTCTATTTCATAAATATATATATATTTTTTTAATAAAATTCAAAAAAATTATTCTGCTCAATAATGAAGGAAGGCAATAACTGCAAAAAAATATAAAATAATCTTAATATTTAAAAATATAAAATCTTTTTGTATTTTTAGATATTCTTAAATATTTTGCATTAATACTAAGTAGTAATAAAAAATTTAATAAAATACTTATTCTCTTTCAACAAAATATAGTAAATGTAAAAGCAAAATAAAATAACAAAAATTATTATAAAATATAATTTCTTGGTCTAAATTATCAAAATTTGTATTGATTTTCTATAAATATTGAATCTATGAAATCCAATTTTCTATAGATATTGCTTTCTTCTAATATAATATATTCAATCATTTTATAAATATTATAAATATTATTAATTATATTGCTTATCTGCAATTTAAAATATTCAATTTTAATTATTAAATAAATGGATATTTGTAAAATTTTAATTCTATTTATTTTTATTTTTTAAATTTTATAAAAAATACATATATGTATATTACACATGTGAAATGTGTATATGATTCATGATGATAATATTTATTGAATTTAAAGATTTTTGAATATATCATAAATAACTGAGTGGTTGTACACATGTGTTTTATTACACTCAACACATAAATCTTAAATATTGCGTAATATTCATAACATACATCATTATCATATCATAAGTTTTTATGTTTAGATTTAATAAAAAATATGCTTATAGAATATTTTATATTAATCATATGGAGAATTGTTTCATTATAAAATATAATATAATTGATAATATAATTGATAATATAATTGATATAATATGATAATATAATTAAAATATATTGATATTTAACAAAATATATAACGATATAATTTTTTTCATTAAAATATTATTACTTTACTTAATAGAGAATAAAATTATGAATATCAATTTTATAGAAATCACAATTTAAGTAATTTGAAAATTCTTTTTTAAGGAAATATAATAAGGGAATATATTTTTATAATAATATAAGAATTGAAAAAAATTTTCATTCATGACAATTTTATGACAATTTTTTTGAAAATGTTTCGAGTCATTCTTTTTAAATATAATAAATATGAGTAAAAAATTCTAAAAATTCAATTTTAATTATACATTCAAATTTAAATTTCACTAATTAGTTAAAGGTTTTGTTTGCAGAATTGTATTGCATGGATTTTTATTATTAAAAAAATATAATAAACAGAATATTTTTTAGTTATTTAATAGAAAAATATATAGTATTAAATATTAAATATATTGTACATTAACATGTTACCTACTTAAGATCATATTTTCTTATTCTTCAAATTATTTTATTTGTCAATTTTTATTATATTTTCTAATTTGTCTATATTTTAAAAAATAATTAACATTTAAAGAACTATTCATGTATATTATAAAATTAATTTGTTTCCTTTTGATTCTTTATTATTTATTAGTAAAATTTAATGTCTTGCAATTATATAATTTATTTATTATATTACAGTTTCACATTTAATTTTGAACTAAATACGTATGAAGAGTAAATAAAATTAAGTTATGAAATATTCGAATAGTAAACATAATTAATCGAGTCGCGAAGGTAATTCACAGATAATTTGAAGATTATGTTGACGTTGAGATTAGTGATATCGAAACAGCCAAACAGTTTTCATCATTTCCATATACAGATAATAACACGAGTTATTCGCCATAAATGTTCCAAGACAGGAAATCAATATTTTCATATTGTAAGTGCGCAATATCGTTTTTCTGATAATGTCTATTTCTATTTCCTGCAGATGGAGTAAAAAGCATTTATTGTTAAACTTGTAATCAATAGATTATAGCATAGTTAGCTTTCTATCTTTTTAAGCATAAATATAAGTATAAATTTTAATTGGTTTTATTAGAAAAATAGATTATATTAATAGAATATATTATTATACAAAAAAAATAATTTATTTAGTTATTAATATAAAATGTTCAATATTATTGGAAAGGAGATTTTATATGATTTTATGAAAAAATAAATTGAAAATGTATAATAATATTTTTTTCAAATGTATAACTTTAAAATTAACTTTAAATGTATAATTTTAAAACTAATTTTAAATCTATTAAATTAAATTTAATTTAAAGAATAGAATTTGACTTAGTAGAGTAGAATTTAACGAGTAGATGTATTTGACAGAATTTTTTATCCTATTTTATCGAGTATTTTTTATTATTCAATACAATAAACAGAAATCTAAACTTAATTTATAGCTATATACTTAAGTTAGGTAAATATATAATCAAATATACGTATATCAAATTTTAATTTTAACTTTATAAAACTTTTTAAGTTTTTTATATAAGATTTAAATTTAAAAATTGATTTTTATAAAAATTAAATCTCTTATGAAAACTTTATTCTATATTTTATTTTTTTATGTAAAATAATCTCTTTTTCAATTGTATCTATTAGATTCTTTTATTATAAAAAATGTTCGATTTTTGTTCAGAATATATAGAGACGTGATTTTTTAAACTCTTCAAAATTGGAATTTTTCTCCATTTAAATTATTTTACTTTAAATTATAATCTATATGATTTAATTCATCTAAATGAATATACTATAAAATATGTTAAATATTTCAATTCGTTTCATAAAGTTATATTTGTCATTGAAATATATAGTTTTGTTTCATCTTGATAAAAAATAATATTTCTATGATTTGTAATAATTACAATTTTTTTTAATTGCTTTTCAAAATATACATATTAAAAATATTTTATAGATTTAATTTTTCTATGGAATTATAGATAAAATAAATTTAAACGAAAAGAAATTCTAATCATTAAATGTCTTGAAAAATCATATGTTTATATATGGACAAAAATCAAATATTTTTTATGATAAAGAAATTCAATTGTTATTATAATAATAAAATATTAGTTACAGAAGAAAAGAATTACGATTTTAAAAGCTATATTATTTGTGAAATAATCAATTTCTTTCTATTTCACAAATAATGAAATACATTAAAAGTTTTGCGTAGTACATTACGATTAATTTAGATGCAGATAATTAATTTTATATATTCTAATTTTAACCATTGAATATGTTAATAATAAGTTATTTAAAAAAAGTTCTCGAACTTTTTACTTCATCACAATAGAATTTTTTTTAACATTTTCGTTAATGATCTTATATTTACATATACATATATGTATATTGAAAGAAAAATTTTTATTGCAATCGCATATTATCATGTATGTATTTATGTATATATATGTAATGAAACTTTCGAATTTATGTTAGCTTTAGATTAGAATTAATTTGTATTAATAATAATTTATTGTGTTAAATGGAATGAAGTTCAATATTGATTTGTAAATACGTACATATGGATATATATACATATATATATACATATATATACATATACATATACATATACATATGTATAAATATATATATATATATATATATATATATATATTTATACATATGCATAAAATAAATTTAAATTGAACCGAAATTGATTTATTTAATAATTAATATATAATCATATTAATATAATCATATTAAATGCTCTATATGTATATTTAAATAATTTATCTTAAAAATATAATTTATTGTTATAGTTGCCAATAATAATAAGTTGCCAATAATAAACTTTTTTTTTTCTTTTTCATTTTCTTTTTTAATTATTATATTATATTTAATTGTTCTTTTTCTTTATTTTTTTCATTATATATATATAATAAAGTATTAAAAAAAAATATCATAATAAAATCCTTGGTGAAATAACTTTTCAGAAAATTTATCACTAANAAAATTCTTCTGATGGACAATTAACATTGTGTAATATTTTATTTAATATAAATATTATATATGTTATAAATTTTATATAAAAAAAATTACTAAGAGAATGAAAAATAAAAAGCAATATAGTATATAACAATGGTGAAGATGATTAAAGAAAATTCTGATTCAGAAATCAGAAAATGTGAATGTCTATTATATGCAACAAAATGGTAATTCTATCTTTGTGCAGCTCAAGTTTATCAAAAATAATCATAAAATACCTGGATTGTTTTTAGCAGAAATTCATTTTATATATTTGAAGGGACAAAGGATTTTACTTGAGCAAAAAAAATGGTAGGGAGATTCCAGGATATATGCTCGGTTGATTTAAGAGGTGACAGAAAAAATGTTAACCGAATTTCCTTTCACATGATTTATATTTTTTGGTATATAATATTCTTATGGTATATAATTTACTGTTATTTATTTATTAAAAAGTTTGAACGTTAAAATAAATTCTTATTTGAATAATTATTCAAATAATTTTTTAATTTTTATTCAATTAATTTTTTTTGTATTTGTTCTATTACTTTATAATTTAATAATAATATTATTTAAATAATAAAATATTTGTAGATAAAATATTTAAATATTTAAAATAATAAATTATTATTTTATTTAATACTTAAATATTTGTTGTTTTTATTAAGAAAATATAAAGATAAACATATTTTTCTGTAATGAAATAATTTTTCTAAAATTTTTCTCGAAGTGACTTTTCTTATGTTTGAATTTCTTTTCGTATTTTTTTTATTATTTTCTTACGTAAAATTTTATTTATTTGTCACTTTTTATTTTTTATTATTATTTAAAATTATATTTGATTAATAAATTATTTGAAAGGAATTTATATTTCTGTATAATATTCCAATTCACTTCATAAAGTTATATTTGTCATTGAAAT
>NW_006264145.1:151654-152884 GCF_000469605.1 Apis dorsata
TTGCAAATATTTTTATTTCAAATAAATTCATTTTTTATTTTATTTATTTGCATTTTTTATTTGTTATTTTTTTATTTTTTTAAATAAAAAATATTCGATTTTCTTTATGAAAATATTTAATATAATTAATATTGATTTAAAGAAATCTGGAAGATTTAAACTCTTTAAAATGTAATATTTCAATTATAACTGAATGTAATATAATAAAAAATTATTAAACTAATATAATTTTAAATTCATATAATGCTACATATTAATTGAAATTTTCTTCAAAAAAATTTGAAATTAAACATTATTTAAATAATAAATTTGAAATTAAACAATTAACATCAAATAATCAAATAAGTATTATATATTTGACGAATTTTTAATTTATCTTAAAATGAAAAAATTATATAAATTTAAATAGTTATAAAAACTATAATTTAAGCAAACTTCAATTACTTATAAATAACTTAATAAATGAAGCTTAATAGATATTTTTGTATACTAATTTTTGTATTTATTTTAATTAAAATCGACTCTACTCCATATATGTCCATAAATATCTTAAATATCTTGTATTATATAATGTAATATTTCATAAAAATTGTGTAATAACAATGCTAATAATATTTAAATGCTTTAAAATATATTCTTTTATAAAAAAATATTATGTAAAATTTACGAATATATTATATTTTTATTATTTTATACTTCATATATATATATAATTCAAAAAATACGAAAAAATTAGAAATATATTTAAAATTAAATAAAAAAAATATTATATTATATTATATGATAAAAAGATTAAAAAATATTGTTTAAAAAATTAAATTTCGATCTTCTTTCATCAAGATTCATCGATAAAATAAGAAGATAGGAGATAATTGATTTATTATTAATGATTCAGAAATGAAAAATGTTAATATCTCTTATCTTCAACATTTTAAAAAGACATCAATTAACATCTGTCATTCGCAATATAATATATTATATAATTTATTATGAATAAATTTTAACTAATATTTTCAATAAATATATTAATTTCTAAATAAATAAGAATTGATTTTATCTAACGAATATTATATATACATATATAAAATCAGTTAAATCTAAAATTCCATTTCGATAATAAAAAGTTATAACTTTTTAAGATTTTTTAAGACAAATTATATTTAAAAAAAATATTTATCAATTTTTTTATTTAAATTAATTAAAAATAGATATAAATATATAAAATAATTA
>NW_006264145.1:153048-157711 GCF_000469605.1 Apis dorsata
ATTCATTTTTATCTGTGATACATATACCTTTGAATCTTGAAAAACTATATTAATTTCTCTTAAAATAAAAATAACAAATATAATAAATAATAATTATATAATAATCAATAAAATTAATTGATCTTTCAAAAAAGCAATTATTATTATTATTTTTTATTAGCATCAATTTTTCAAAAATGAATGATCTAAAGAAATTATTTTTTTATTTGAAAAAAAGAAATTCTAAATCATTCAATATTCTGCTGTTTATCAATGGAAAAATCAATAATTCTATTGCTATTGAAATGATTTAATCTAATAACAATAATGAAAATAAAAAATATTGATATTTTTAAATATCTTTATATATCATTTGTTTTTTATCATTTAATTAATAATATTCAGTTTAAATAAGAATATGTTAATTATTATGTCAATTTTTTGCTTCAAAGATGATCAAAATTTGGCATTTAATTCAATTTTAAAATTAATATAATTACATATAAGCTTATAAAAATTATATAATATAATGAATATTTTATATAAAAGAAAATGAAATATTGACAAAAATTAAATATATTAGAATATTTCTTTAATTTTTATGAACTTTTTAATTACTAAGAGAATAAAATAGATTGAAGTAATAACGATGAATGTAATACATTAAATATCTCAAAACATATATAGATATTAATTAATTACAAATTTTGAATATGTAATGAAAAATAATATTTAAAATATATTCATTTATATATATATTTAAATATAATACATTTGTACACAATAAGTATGTATATAATGAACAAAATAACTTTAAAATAACTTTTAATTACTGATTTAAAATTATAATATAAATATTCCCTTTACTTTTTCTATTTTTTAATTTTTAATTTGATTTTCTTTAAATAATATTGATTGTTATTTAGCAGTTTTGCATTTTTTAATCAAAATTTATAATTTAAATTCAAAAATATAATTGGAAAGGATTGTAATGTTCTAATCAATAGAAAATATTATTGAATTAATAAAAAATAGAAATAAAAATATTATTATATTTTTCGTTTATTATGAAATGAAAAATTTTTACAATGTATTGAGCATAAATATAAACATATATATAAAAAATAATATATATTTTTATAATTATGATATAACATAATTCTTAATTCAGTAAAAAAATCTAGTAATTTTTACTTATTTTTAACTTTTTTATATATAAATAAGATTATTTTTATTTAAATAAAATTATTATTATTATAATTTGATTTAATGAATATTTTAATCTTTTAAGATTGAATTTTAAATTGACCTGAAACAATTTCTTTGCTTATCATTTTTTATTAATAAGTATCGAAATTTTTTCCGAAATTCAATAAAATTTTGAAATATAAAAAATAATAAATAGTATAATTATTATTATTATAATACAAGAAATTCATGTTTCTAGTTTTATTTGCAAACTTATGATAGATATGAAATTTACCTTTTGTTTAGAAGAAAAAATTTTTTATACAAGATAAATGATTTTTTCTCATTAAGTATTCAGTAAAGATAATATATTTAATAGTACCCATAAATGTTCATTTGTACGATGGATATGTTTTATGATTGCAATAATTCGTGGTTTTCGTTAAAAAAAATCGATATTATCAGAAATAGTAACTATGGCCAGCTAACAAGCTAGCAGTTCATGTTTAGGCACAATTTCCGCCAGTAAAGTAATCGTTAGAGGGTCTAGAATGTTTCAGATTTCGTTTTCCTGTCTACCAGAGCTTTCTGAGAAAATAATAGTAAACTTATATGATGACAGTTCAAGAAATTTTTTGAATTGTGAGATTTAGAATCGTACATTTGAATGTCAAGTAAAAGTCGAAAATATTATGTAAGTAAAAAATGCTTAATATTTTCCAGATTAATCAAAATTTCTTTTGAATGAGATAAATTTATAGATAATAAGAAATGTATAAGTAAACAAATATAAATTGAGAAAAATAAATTTTATTAAAAATTCTATCATAATTTATATGACTTCGATGTTATTTTATTTTATTATTATTTATATTATATTACTATGCATATTTTAAAATAGTAAAGCATTTCAATTGAATTGATTATAATAGCATATAAATTGGTATAATAAAAAATAAACAATATTTTAATTACAAAATATTAATAATGAAATAATTTTAGTAATGATTTAGAAATATTTCTAATATAAGAAAATTATAATTAAATCAATAAAATACATTGCATAAATAAATAATATTAACAATATATATAATATAATTATAGTTGAAATTGTGAAATGAAATCTTTATGTAAAAAATTCTAAATTATATTTTGCACAAAAAAATAAGATTAAAGATTAAATTTTCTTTCATTATTATAAACGAATCAATTTTGATTTTTTTTTATTCCATTTACGATTGTAAATGAGCACCATTGATGATTAAGAAATTAAGTCAGTGAGTTAAGAGTTGTTCGTAATTTCAACTTGTTTTTTTGTAGAATTGTTTTTTGTAGAATGGTTTATGATAGTTTGACTTTGTGAGATTCTTATAGCTACGTATAGATATAGAAAAAACACATAAATCATAAAGATTAATATTTGCATATTTCGATACCAATTTGAATCACTCTAACGAATTATTTTATTGTTTGCCTTCGATTTCATTATGCACCATTCATAGTATTGCATCAATACTTTGTATTAGGAAACATAATACGAATAACAACGCTGGTCTTTTGATCTTACTTGAAAGGTGAAGTTAGCACGAAATTATTTCCTTTCTTTTAAAAATAAATTTTTATGTAACCTTTATTATGATTCTTTTTAATTAAGATATTGTCAATAATAAATTATTTTTAAATTATACTAATTTAAAATAATTTTTGCGAACGGTTTTATCTACTAAAGTTAAATTTTATTATTTATCAATTAGATAGATAGTTTTTTAAACAAATAAATTGCAAAATATAACAAAATTTTTTGTTTTGTTATATAGTTTTAAATATATTGACGAGAAAATAATTTTTTATTTTAAGAATTTTATGAAAATTAATCATATTTGTAGAAAAAAAGAACAAAATTTCTTTTTATAGATTATTTAGTAGATACAATTATATATTAATAAATGATATTATTTTGTGATTTACGCGTAATTTTACATAAATTAATTGCTAAAGAAACTATTTAAATAAATATTTACCTATATAAAATATTTATTAACTATATAAAATAATTAGATAATTGCTTATTATAAATAATTGCTAATTTAAAAATCTACAGTAAAAATCATTTTTTTGATATATCATTTAATGAAATTTTAAATTTATTGATAATGAAAATATTTAATTAATATTAATAAAAAATTAATGATCTTCAGTAAAGAAGTTATTTTATTATTAATCAATAATTAAATAGTACATAATAAATTTATTTTTTATGATACAGAGAAAATATTTATTTGAATAATAAATAACAATAATAAATATTTAATAAATTGTTTATTTAAATAATAAAAAAATAATTAAAAATTAAAATAGAGAAATAAAAAATATTTCTAATCTGTTGATATTGTTATATTTAGTTAAATTTTTTTTACAATTTTAATTCAAAGAAAAAAAAATACCTCTTAATTTCTGTTTTTTGACTGTAAATATGATTTATATATAATACCTATCTACATATAATTTATATGTAATACGATTTATATGTAATATTTATTTATACGCATTTATATATAGGTATGAAAAAATATATTTTGTTTTACAAATAAATTTATATATATAATTATAAACAAAATTTTCATATAATTAAAAATTTTCAAGTCTGAAAATATTCTTATAAATATTTTATAAATAATTTATTAATAAATTAAATAATTTATTTTATATTTTGCATAATATAATATATTATGCATATAAACATTTGCAATTTAATTATAATTACATTGTATCTTAATATTATTTTAAAGATATAATAAATCAGAATAATATAAATAAATCAGAAAAATATTGAGAAACAAAAAATGAAATACATATACATAGTTCATTAAGAGGAACTTATTCAGACTTCCTATAATATAATATAACGTACTTTCTTCGTAACTCAAGCAGTTTCCATTCTCGGTTTCACATATCATTCTAATTCCTTCCTGTCAACTTGATGCGTTCTCCTATGGATTTCACATACATCGTACACGTTTCAAGATACAGCTTTCATTGACCAATAGACTTTTCCAATATAACTTGTCTAAATCGCATACTCATAAGAGAAAGAGATCGTGCTATGTTCATTGTTTTTTATACATTTGAATTAGATTAATATAAAAAAAGGCACAAAAGAATTTTGAAATAAAATTAAAATAATAATTTTAGTTTCAGTTTATTTGTTTAATAAAATAAAATAGATATACTGTACAAATTAAATTCATAATCAGATAGGTATTAATTCAACAATATATAAATATATAAATAATATTATAATAAATATAAATTATAATTCGAAATTTTTCTTTTAAAAATTGAAAGTCGTAAATAAACAATTGTATTTAATAAAGAAATTAAAGACACTTCAATAAATGAATTATTTCTTTAAGTTTATTTTAATAATCTAAGTTATCATAAATCATAATTATAAATATAATATAAATCATAATTTTTAGATATAAATAATATTTTA
>NW_006264145.1:158236-166486 GCF_000469605.1 Apis dorsata
AAATAATAGATAAATTATAAATAATTCTTTTAAAAATATAAAATTAATTAAAATTATAAAATTAATTATAGAAATAATATGGCAATATATATAAATATAATATACAGTAAAAAAATTTAAAAAATTTTATTTTTCTTAGTATTCTTAAATTATTTATACAAATTAGTTATCAATTTTTCAATTTATCAATTTTTCTCTATTTATAATATTTTAGTATTTTCTTTATTTTTTGCATATTTGTTTTTTTATGTTTTTTTAAACATATAAATAAATTAAAGCATCTGTTACTATCCTAACTTTATTCGTAATAAGTATTTCCATTAAATACATTTCGTATTATAAATGAATAAGTTATATACTAAAATATTGATAAAATTTTAAAAATTTGAATCTATTATTATGTAAGATTTGTAATAAAAAAGAAAATTAATTAGAAAAATTAATTAGGAAATTAATTTATAATTTATATTATATATTTTTAGTAATCGACAATTAAAATCTAATCCAATATTTGTAAAGCAATCGATTATGTTAATATGTAAAATAATTTTCTTCTTTAAGAACATCAACATGAAAATAATTTTAAATATTTCATGTTTTTTAATTTTCTTCAAAATTATTTTTTTAAAAATTTAATCAAAATTCTTATTAGAATTTATAGAAACAAATAATATAATATACAAGAGGATGATCAATGAAAATTATATTCTAAATAAAATTTTCAAGAAAATCTACACAAAAATATCGATGTAAACGAACTGGAAATAAAAATTGAAAACGAAAGAAAACACAGCCGATAATAAACTTTAAATTTCGAAGAAGGTAATTAATTTTGGGAAAAGAGAATAAGTCGCGAGAAAACGGTATTTAAGTGACCTCGTCTGGCGAAGGAGGTGACTCAATAAGCCGTGCATCAGCTTTCCCGAAGGAGAACTCGACGGATGTTACATTGGGGTCGTGCCCTTTTCGTAGGAATGACTGATCATATGTGTGTTCCTTCGTAGAACATGTGAACCACTCCACGAAGATGTATACTACGAATGAGTGTGTGTGATGTCTTTAGCTTAATGTCTACGAGAGTGTCTGGCGACGTCGTCGTCATCCTTTCGAATACGCGCAGCTGCAGCTACCGTGTGGGTCGACAATGAGTAGCCTCCATGAAATATACATCATAAATTTTCCTTGATTCTTCAGCCATTAATTTTTATATTACTTTTTCCGTTCTGTTTTACGGTATATTAATGAATATATCTTTTCATGGAAAACATAATCATTTACAAATGAAAATATTATATATTTTATTTGTCTTATTTCTTATTTATATAATAATTATTGAATGTAAACAATAGAAAAAAATATTTTAAAGAAAAATTGACTGGTTTCACATAATTTGACATTAATTTTTTTAATAAATATATAAAAGATATAAAATATATATAAAATAGATAGAATTTTCAATTCTTAATTAATTGAATTTTTATTTTTTGGATGGAATCATTTAATTTTTATCGCAATATGATATCACAACTTGTTACAAAAAAGTACTTAAAAAATTAAATTATTTAAAAAAACTAAATTATTTATATCGAATATTCTAACATGAAGTAAAGTTTATAAAAGAGATTAAGAACAAAATGATATCTTCTTGTCTTTTATATAATAACTTTTACAAAAACTTCAAGTTAAAATATTTCCTAAACTAAAAATTTTTCGAAATAGTCTGGTATTTTTTTGTAGGAAATAACGAATTACATCTATTATTACAATAAAAAATTAATGTGTTTTTTAAAATCATTCAATTTTTATTTGAAACATTTTTTTATATCATCAATTAAATCAATTAATCTCATTAAAATTTGACAGATATTCGTAAATCGATTTAAATAGAACGTTTCGTATATTTACTAATATTTACTAAAAAATTATTAAATTATATTAAATTTATAATATTTACTAAAAAATAAAATATAATTGAATATTTGTATTGTATAATATAATTCAGCCTTCAAATTTTAAACAAATTTATTTTAAGAGATGATTTGATTTTTAAGTCGTTTGAGTTTCGAATTAAATTTTTCTATTTAAAATAATGTAAATTAAATTAATCTATTTCAAATCTCATTAATCTATTTCAAAAAAAATTTACACGATATAAAATTTTAAATATAAATAATAACGTAAAATAACGATTTTAAATAATAACGTAAATATTATCACATTGATCTATTTGTCTATAAATTACAATTTCTTAGTATTATTCATTTAAATTTTTAATAAAACTTTTGTAACTTATTCTCACGAAATAAAATATTCTCACGATACATTATATTTTTGTGAGACATCAATTGAGAAATAGCTTGGTTTGCAAAACGATAAAAATGTATAAGATATCAAATTCATTTTATTCAAAATTTGCAATTTTACTAAAAAATGCATATAAATATTTAGATTTATTTTTTAGATTATCATTTATATAATAGATTTATCTGCTATAAATTGTGATATTATTTTATCTTCATCTTCGTAGAAAGAAAAATTTAATCAAAATAGAAACTCAACATTAGTCACACTCTCTGTTCCAATCTCACATGTATAACAGTGTATAACTTATAACTTATAATATTGTATAACTTAATGCAGCGCAGTATTATTATTATTGTGAGTAAAGATATGCAAAAGAGGAGAAATGTGATCCTTTCGTTGAAAATATATATCGCAACGGAAAAAAATATTGCACGCAAATGCAAAACAATGAACATATAAGCTTTCTTCTCTTGTAATTAAAAAGTCAGGTTTAATAGAATTTGATAAAAAAAAAAACAATATCCAATAATTTAATTTAATTTAAATTAATAAAAATTATTAATTTAAATTAATAATTTTTATTAATTTATACTAATAATTAATAAATTAATAAAAAATTAATCAAATTTAATTTTAAATAATACTTATAATGATTAATATTAAATTGATAGGAAAATTATTAGTTTTTGATTCCAAAAAATAAACAATTTCAAATAGCATGTATAAATAGGATAAGTCCAGATATGACAACTTACATTTTTTAAATAGTTTTAAATAGTTTAATTTTAAATAGTTAGTTTATAATACATTGTAAACTAACTATTTAATTAACATATTTTAATTATTTAATTAACAATATATTTAAACAAAAAAATATATATTTGAAAATGTAAATATATATAGATTTATAATATTAAAGAAATTAAATATTAAAAGATAAAAATAATTATAGATTTTTTATACCATCAAAAAAAAATATAATTAAATTTTATATCTGGATGAGATGACACACTTCAAAGTGTGATGATACAGTTAAAAAATATATGTTAGTTTGAAACGAAAAATTATTTTTCTTTTTTTTGCATAAAATATTTACACACTTACTTATTTATATATTATATATATTCAAAAATTCTGAATATCCTCCATGAAATTATTTTTTATATAAGTCAAATATCGAATTTATTCATATGTTTTGATGTATGATTTTATTATTCTCCGCATCCCATGTGCAATATTGTCTATTTCTTCAATATTATTATTTTTTTGAATGTACTGAAAAATCTAAAAAATTTTCACCGGAAGATAAATCCTGCATATTAATTATTTTGGATCTGTTTAATTTTTCAATGTTTTGTTTTATTTTTTTTTTTTTTTTGTTTTTTTCAATTGTTACCAATTGATACTAATTCAAATAAGTACCAATTTTTTTAATATTTATTAATATTTCTTTTTTTATCAATCTTTTTAGAAATTAAATAAAATATAACAAATGTTTTCTATATTTTCTGATTTGTTAATCTGTATCCATTGAGATATTACTGATTCAAATATACGTTTATTGTTTCTGTTATAGAAGATTCTACATTAAATTTCTATATTAATATTTATAACATGTTATTTTGATCGTGATATTCATCTACATTATGATAAATTCATTTTTCGAATTTTATAAAATATTCTATTATTATATAATGTAATTATATTAATGTATTAATGTATTATTTTAATGTATTATTAATGTAAATTAACTCTTCAATTTGGATTATATTATGCATATAATGAGATGAGCCTGTTGTGAAATTTATTATATATAATATTTATATAATTATATAATTAATATTTAAATATAATTTATATTTAATTTATTTATATTATATATATAATATATATATTTAATATATTTAATTTAATTTATATTTAAATATTTTTTAAATGGTGATATCACATTATAGTGCATAGAAAAATTAAAGAAAAATAATATTTACGTACAAATTTTATCCATGAATATTTATCCATTAACATTTCTATAAATATTTAACATTTTATACTTATTAAATGTTTTGATAACTTATGTAAAAATATTAAATTATATATCTTAAAAGTTTTATGAAAGTTTTATATTTTAATATAAGTTGTTTTAAAATAAATAAGTATGTCACGCAATAAGACATGAAAGTCGTAAAAGTTAAACCATACCAATTTTTATCTTCAATTATTCGTATTGATATATGAATTTAAAAAAATAGAAATGCACTTAAATCTGAGAAAATATTTATTATATTTTTGAAATAAAATAATAATGATGCAAATTTAAAGCAAAGTTTATCGATTTAATCAAATTTAATTAAATTTCGAATTATAAAATAAAATCGTATTAAATTAATAGTAATTGATAAATTTATATATTCGATGTCCAATTTTAATCTGTGAGAATTTGAATCATACTTAATTATGATAAAAAAGTATTCAAACAGAAATTGAATATTTTTGAAAATATAATCTGCATATAATTATTTCTTTTTGTAGATGGATGCATAAGTTATATGAAGATTAAATATTTTTATTTTAATGAAATCATATAATTTTTAATGCATTAATTAATACAGCTCGTTATTTTCTATGAAAATTGTTACTTATGTTACTAAGAAAAGTTGTTTATAAAATATTTTAACTCATGAAAATTAATATATGTAAGACAAGGATAGCATAAAAGCAAGAATAGATAAATATTATTTCGCACATTTTTTGTTTTCTATAAGTCATGTAGGGGTAAGTTTTAAAAAATTGAATATCTCTGAAATTAATGAGTTCTCGACATAAATAGTTTGATATATTTTTGCAAGGAATAACTGTGCTGTATCAGAAAATGTATTAAAAATTATACGATTCCATTTAAGAAAATATCACTTTCACGCAATATCTATGCGTTCATTTACAAAAAAACTAATTATATAATATTTATTTATATAGATTACATTATATTATTACATTACATTAGATTATATCTTTCTCAAAGATAATTTCTGTCTAAATATTTTTTTATACAATAAATAATTTATGAATAAAATTAAAAATGAATATGAACTATAAAATTTTCGACAAATATCTTAAAAAGTAACATCTTAAAAAATATTTATTAATAAGTATATACTACATAATTATACAATAATTCAAATATTTTTAAAATTATATATTATAGAAAACTAATTTATTTTTATTAAATAATTAATAATTAAAATTTAATTAAAATTAAAATTTTAAAAAAATTTTAAAATAATTTAAATTTATTAATTTTGTTGAATACTATAGATATGAATTAGAAAATGTATAAGTTTTAAAGTAAATAAAAAAAATTATCTATAATAAAAGAACTTACAAATTAGAATTTTTACATGCGAAATAAATGTAAAAGAGAAAATTTGTATAAGAGATATTTTATATAAAAAAATATTTTGTAAAAGAGATATTTTGTATAAAAAATAATATGAAAAATAAAAAATAATTCAATTATATGAATTATCTTTCAGAAGACTCATCCTAAATATTGGTCGTATGCATGATATATATCTCAAGTTTCAAGAAATATTCAATTTTTACGAGCGGAAAATCGAAAAACCACCGTTACAACGGGTGAGATTTCATCGATACCAGAAAAACTCCAATATAATAAAAGGTTTTTATACATCCTGTATTTTTCTCTGGCAAAAAAAGATGCAGCCAACAGGTAAAACGTGGTAGAAAAAAATGCGCTCTTATCTAACCAATCAATGAAAGTTGAAAAAATATGCAAATTTCAGGCAAGTTACTGCAACCTGACACCTGTCGTTTTCACGAATAATGACAGCGTCAACATCTGCGTTTCTATAGAAAGCTATCTTCTCAAACGTTTGCAAAATTGACTATTCTTAATTTTATATAAAAAAGTAAAAAAAAAAAAAAAAAATTTTCTTAATATCATTTAATAAAAAATGAGAGTTACAATTTGAGAATTTCAAATTTATAATACAATAGAATAATAAGTTAATGCTAATTGTTTAAAATATCGATTTTCGGAATATATGTATATAAAATTCACATTTTTTTGGAAGATTTAAAATGATATTAATATATAAAAAATATACATGATATAAAAAATTTAGCGATAAAATAAAATATTAGAAAATTTATGATTTTTGAAAATAAAAGAAATGAATTAAAATTATGTTGCATCAAAATTATATTAAAAAATTACACAAAAAAAAATATTTAAAAAAAAGAAAATAAATTTAAAAAAATAATTGATTATTCTCTAACGACACAGAATCAGTCAATTTGAGAATTAATATAATAATTATTACGTTTGTATTATAATGATATTTTTCTTTCATTGATATTATTTTATTTTGTGTAATATTATATATAATGATGTAATTTATATTTTTTTAAAGTTAAAATTTGAATTTAAAGATTTTTATTGAGAACTTTTAAATAATGATTGACATAAATTACAATGCACAAAATATATTCATAGAATATTTTTAGAGGATCAATTCTAAAAGTTAAAACAAATATCGAATATAAATGATAAACAAAAATGTTGATTAAGGCGTATTTATTATGTTATAATTATAAAAATATTAATTGATATTAATCGAATGAAAACAAAATGAAACTACTTTATTTGATTATACTATTTCATTACACTTTGTTCCTACTTTGCTTCATTTGATGGAATTTTAAATATTCATAATATTCATGATAAATAAGTATCAATTGATATTTTTATATATAAATTATTGTTTTGATCTCTAAAATCGATTCTTTGAAAACATCATACTTATTAATACTTTTTAAACATTCCAATTTATTAATAATTTATATTTATATATATATTTATAGTTATATTTTATGAGAGTTTTACAACTTTTATTTCTTGCAATATATAAATTTTATTGATATTTTAAAGACAAAAAGACAATAATAGAAATTAACTAATTTTCTGAGCGGTGAAAAATTTTTACAGAATATTCTTTTACAACTTTAAAGCCAAAATGCAATTATTTATCTAGGAGTTAGTAGAAATATTATGAAAAATAAGCGTGAAATAGTTGCCGTTAAAATTGATTTATTTCTTCATTACCTTCTTTAGATAAAGATTTATTAATAAAATAAAAAAATAAATAAAATAAAATAAGAAAACAGGTAAGTTTATTTATGTTGGTGTCGAACATATCCGAAAAGTCATAAAATCGTTTTTATGTGAGAAAAATTTGATGGTAAAGTAGGTATCGACTCGTCGGTAAATACTGTTAACGTTGATGAACGGATCGTCAATTGTTCTCTTCCATAATAACTATTTTATGGTTTTTAAATAGCAATTTCCGATCAGCTTACTTATACATTTATATTTTCTAAATGATTATTTTGCTGATAAATCGTCATATAAAAGTCACTAATTATATGAATTGTATGAATTTTATTAATAATATTTATAATTGTCTAAATATTTCAGAAGAAATTATTAATTTGAATCTCTGAAAAATTATAAAACGAATTGAATCAAAAATTTGGAAAATTATTATATATTTAAAAGAAAAATTAAGAATTTTTATCAAAAAATAATGATTTATTAAATTTCGAACAATTTCTATTTAATATATCAAACTTCAATATAAGCTTCATATATAAAAAAAGATATTTTATAAGGTATTAAAAATTATTTTAATTTTAATCATATGTTTGATTTTGCATATTTTTATAATTAAATATTTTTATAATGTTTAAATATTTTTATAATTATTTTTTTCGTTTCTCTTTTATTACTTAAACAATATATGATATAAAAAAAATTTTTAAGAGAGAAAATTTTTACTAAGAAATTCTTCATACTTAATATAATATTTATTTTTTCTTCTTTGTATATTTCTAAAAATTTAATATAATTTTATATAATTTTATTTTATA
>NW_006264145.1:166711-181094 GCF_000469605.1 Apis dorsata
ATTTATATTATAATCTATATTTTTTGAAATTCTAAAATAATACATTTTTTTATATTTTTTCATAATTATTTTAAAAATACAGTATTGTTATACACTTCATCGAGATATCATAAAATTTCGTAAAATTTAAATTTTTTATATTAGATATTATTTGTATTTTTTCTCTTTTTTCATATATTTATTAATCTTAAATAAGTAATATTTAATTATTTTAAATAATATTTCATTATTTATTTTATGTAAATGAAATTTGAATAAAATTATAAAATAGAATAAAATTACATTAGAATATAATTTTTTTTACGAAATAGTAAATTTTCTCCAAATATATGATTTTTTTTTTAAATATATATATATATATATTCTCAATAAAAACTTTGTTAAATTTAACGGCGACCTAAACGAAATTTCAAAATGGTATTCCGTATTTATAGTATTTATAGTATTCCATATAAAAATTTTAAAATAAAATAATTTCAAACAAGTTACCTGATCGAAGAGGTCGAATGGCTTCTGAAAGTTTAGTAATATCTTTCGCATCATAACGAAGAATCTCAGGGATTTGCGTGTATGGGCCCAAAAAGCAGGAAGCCACAAACCTAACGAATTCCACTTCACGTTCGGCTCGTTGTTTGCCATCATCCGGTGAAACATTGTCCGGCACCGACTTCCGGAATCGAATTACTTTATGCTCCTGAAACGTATGAAAACAAAGAAATAATAAAAAAAAACAAATTAATGAATAAGAAAAATTATATGTAAAATTCAAAATGAACATTCGATTATTTCTTAAATCTTCATCAGCAATTTAGAATTTTTTATATCTTGTTGTTTCAAAATTCTTTAAGGAATTTTGTAGGTATTAAAAAAAAAAACATAAATTAATATTTACGAATAAAAATTATTAGACAATATTTTAAAATAATACGAAATTTTTATAAATAATAAATCTTTTAAAACTGAAAAACAAAAAAACTTTTGATAAATTTTTAAATTTTTAATTTAAGATTATTGACAATTAATATTATATATGGCATTTTTTAAATATAATTAGCTCTCGAACTTCAATTTCAAAAAATAAAAAATGATTGCTGATGGAGTTCTATAATATGTTCTATATGTTCCATTTGAACTTTTGAATGCAACAATTTTTCGAACTAATCAATATTTCAAAATATGTTTCAAGAATATATTTTAATATTTTAAGAATATAAATGAATCTTTTCTAGACGAAAAACACATGATATTTATTATTTTAAATGATTTTAATATGTTCTTCTTTATTTTCTCTTTTAAAAGTTAATTTTTGATATTCAAAATATTATATAATACTGATTATAAATCAATTCTGATATATCTCATTAAATTGATTGAAGAAATATTTTTTAAATTTAAAAATATCCATTATAAATGTCTATGTGTGTAAAGAATAAAAAACTGTAATAAAAAACTAATCAAAAAATTGTATTTGTATTTTATCAGAAATTGTTGATGTAATTAATTGAATATTTTTTTAATATCGAAATTATGACAGCAACAATAAATAGCCCGATAATAATATTAAACAAACATAGATAAGCTTAAAAAAAAAAGAAAGTGAATAACTTATTTTTATAATATTTTTGAAAATATATAAATGCATAAACTTTCATGTTATTCATTTATATCAAATATATATCTAATTGTACAATTTTTATCTTACATTCGATTTTTAATTAGAGAATTAAATATTTTCGAATTAATCAACATAGCTAATATCTAATTATATAAATAAGCTAGTTATAATAAAATATTTCTAGTTTATAAAATATTTTAATTTCATTTTATAAAGTTGATATCAGAAGCAAACAATTATGAAACTGCTTTGCCTCTTCTTTATTGTTTATACTTTAATTTTTACAAAATTAATTATATTCTAAATTGATATTTCTCTATTATAATAACATAATAGTATATCTTACAGAAAATGATCAATTACATCGATTGATTTATTGATAAAAATATAGATTTTTATTTTTAAAATAAAATTGACTTTCATGTTCTCTATATCTTCCAAATCAGAAAAACAATTCATTTATATAAATTATGCTTATCTCGAAATATATTAATTTTACTTGAAATATAATTTTTAGAATAAATTCGAAAGATAATCTGAAGACAAAAATATGAAACATTTTCTATAATTTATATCCATATAGAAGATAAAGGAAATTTTTCTAACGAACGACTATTAGCCTCACATTAATTACATATCTAATAATTAAAATGCTATCAAGTTATTTGCATAAATTATAAAACAGATAAAATAAACACAAATCCTCTTTCGACATGTTCTAATCGCATATGCATAGCTAAAGAAATCAAGATTGTTGCGTTCAAGTCTATTTGATATGAATTATAAATTATTATATTTAGCAATTTTCGCGGTCAAAAGATATAATATATGTAAATTATGTTATTATATCTTTTGATAATATTCTGTGTAATTATTTTTTATATAAATTGTATATAAATTTTTAATAAATAAATAAATTATTATTAACCAAATAAATCTAAGATATTTTAAGATAAAAATTTAGTACATTGTCATCATTTGATCTATCACCAATAATATCTACACAATATAATAATATATAATATATAATATAATAAATTTTCTTAATTATATTCATCATATATAATTATATATTATATATTATACATATTTGTTTTTTTTTTCATATAAAAGAATATATCTATTATACATGTAATAAATGTAAATTATTACTTCAAAATATTTTTTCAAAATGAATTAATATTTTGAATTAATATATTCAATTTTCAAAAAATGAATTAATATATATTTTAAATTAGCAGTAATTTTCTTCTATTCAACATATAATTTTAGATTTAATTTATATAGTTATAAATTGAATAAATATGCGTTCGATTATACGAATATTTTTCAAAAGAATTGGTTTAAATAATTAATGCTTTATATAAATATTTATTTATTTAATAATGTATTATTAAAATAATTTTTATGAATTTTTATGAAAACAAAATATTTTTACATTATTATGTTACATTTTTTATAAATTGAAATTGTACATGAAGTTTTACAAAAACATTCAAAGATTATAGAAATTTTATAGAAATCTTATTCTAGAAACTTCATAATCGAAATCTTTATTCAATTGTTATAAAAATAAAATGCCTTTTTTCATCATACAATAAATATTTTTCAATAAAATCATTTTCTTAAATTATTAATAATAATGTGACATATACATATGATAAAAATATACATACGTAAATATGTATATTAAAACAATAAATGATCGTACGTTTTGCATATTTACACGACACGGTTGATTATCTATTATCAAGAATAAATAAATACCGGAATCAACAGTTACAATGTGACATTCAAGAAAATATGCAAGTCAATGATATAAAAAAATTCATAACTATAGATATGAATCAGGTAATTCACCTTTATCTTCTATTTTATATTATATTCTATATTCAAAAAATATTATATTTTAGTTTTTAAAGATAATGTGCAATATAATAATGAATATTTTATCAATTAATTTTATCAATTTTTTAGATTATTTTTTTTTTTTAGATTAATACAATTTTAAATATGAATTATATTTATATTTTAATTATAAATAGATATTTATTATATAAATTATAATTTGTTATTTATAATTATTTATAATTATTTTATCAATAATTTTAATATCAAAATCTTTTATTGTTTTATTATCTTATCATTATTTATTTATCTTTTTACTTAAAAAAGAATTGAATTTAAAATTTAATATCTTTTAATCAGATTTTTAAAAGCAAATAGTTTAGCATATCTATTATTAAATTTGATTCCAAGATTACAATTTTATAATTATAGAAAATTATTGAAATTAAAAATCGAATGATGTTAAAAATTATAACAAATTATAAAGAAAATTAAGATTAATCATATTCTGATTTATAAATTATATTTTCACATTTATTTGAAGCAAAATATGAAATTTTTAAAAGAATCTCGATGATCTAATTGATGAAATGAAAAAAATTTTTATAATATGAAACTCGTTACGAAAATAGATATCGTAGGAAACGAAAAATTTCGATATTGTCGTCGACTATGTCAACGGATTGAAATTAGGTCGACACGCGGCATTTCATATCGCGGCAAACCACAATTTCCATTGCGCAGCAGGCTTCAATTACTATCAGTGAATTGCTTAAATGATATGGCGTTAATTACCGGTGCGTACCATCATACTTCACAGAGAAACCAGTCATTCCACTAACGAGTTCATATTTTGCTATGTTAAAAAAGAATAAAAGACAAATATGATCACATGTAATGATCGATAATGTTTCTAGGACGATTTTTTGAAAGTGCTAGAAATAGTGTCATATATCAATTTTAATGATTATAATGATGATATACAATTATTTATAATATATTGTTTTGTTTAACTGATGAACAATATAAAATATTTAAATTGCAAATGATGGTATAATAGCAATGAATTTTATTCTTTAAAAAAGAATAATAGTATCTTCATTTTTATAACATATTTATCTGAAAAAAATAAAATTTTACAAAAAGAAATTATAGTTATTTTATATATATAATCGAAGTTTTGTAACTCGAATCTTTATAATATAAAAATGTCTATAAGATTACAATTTTATTCATTTTCTTTATTCTATTGTGAAAAATTTATAATAAAAATTTATCATACCAACTATTTGATATATTTATTTTATATATTATTATATATATTATTTGGTTAATGTATTTTATATATTTATTTTATTTTTATAATTTAGGATAGTCTGATTTTTATAAATGAAAATGTAAATTTATTTTGAATAATTTTTAAGATTAATTAATCCTTATAATTGGAATTTAGAATAGTTTGATCTTTATAAGTTTAAATTTATCTTAAAAAATAAAATAATATTTCTATAACTTAACAGAAATAAACTATATAAGATATTGTCTTGAATGCTAAAAATTAAAAATAATAGCTACGAATTTATTTTTAAGCTTTTACAATTGCTTACAATTTTACAATTGAATAAATAATGATCTTTCAGCAAAATCTTTGTAATATATCAAATTTTCATTTGTTAAATTTTTCATATCCAAAAATATCAGATGAAATCTGGAAAATTCGAAAATTTTAAGTCGTCATTGAATTTTGAGATTCGATTATAACTATTCGATTTAATCTGAATTAATTATAAAAACTGATATAATATTTCCATCAATCTAATAAATAACTTATTAAGAAGAAATATATTATATTATACAATAGACTATCATTAATATTCACAGAAGATACTTGTAACGATATACTTATTCCTTGAGTTTTTATGAGAAACATTCTTTTTTTTCATACATTCATATATATTATTTAAATTAAGAATATATATTTTTACATATTTTTCTTTTATTTCATACTCATCATATGATTTTTCAATTTATTGTTATATTATAATATATTATTATATATAATGTATTAAAAACTAGTAAATTAACTTCTATTATTATTTAATTTTAATAAAATATTAAGTTACAAAGTTTTATATTAATTGTTTTATATTAATTTGAATATCGAATCTATGTTAAATACATATTTTTTTTTTTGGTAAATATTATTAATTTTTAAAATCGAGATAAAATAAGATTTTCGCATAAAAATTTTTATTGTAAAGATAATAATTTCTATAATCATATTTAAAAATCAAAGTATTATTATTGTTTCTGATATATATTATTGAAGTATTTAAAATTATTAAAAATATTAAACAAAATTTTTATAAAATAATAATCAATATAGCAATTTATAATTAATAAAAAAATATAATTAATAAAAAAGATAATACAGTTTTAATTTTATGATATAAAATTTTAATAATCATGATCATATAATGTAAAATAAATAAAATTTTAATGACAAATTGACAAACAAAAGAATATTTTTATTATAACTTAAAATTCTTTGAAAAAATATTTTTCAATCAATATAGAATTTTAATCTGTTTTAAATGAATATAAAAATATAATAAATTAATTATTAAAAATGAAAATCAAAAGCAATATTTATTTCAAATCAAATAAAAAATTATAAAAATTATAAAAGTGTTTGGATTATTGAAAAATTAAACAAAATTTTAAATATCAAGAAATAAAAAGATTAAAAATCATTTCTTTTTAAGATTTTTAATTTAAATATAAACATTTTATAAACATTATTATATAATATATATCATATTAGGTACATATATCATATAATTTTGTAAATAAGCAGTAAATAAAATTGATTTTTTTAAATTAAATTTTTGAAAATTATCTTTATCCTAGTAAGAGATTAGAAAAGAAAATAAATTAGAAAAATTAAAAATTTACATAAGTATATGTGTAAAATATTTACAAATATAAGCAGAATGTGCACATTATGTTTTGCATTTAAATTTGGAGAAATTTAGAAGCATGCCTTATTATTATCTATTTAAATTACTGTTAATTTTGTATATATTATATAGGAACAAAAATATTTATATAAAAAATTATTTAATAAAATTTATTAAAATATTATTTTCGATATATAATTATTATATCTTAATAATATATATAACTATATATTATATTATAGTTTATATTGAATTTTAGAAATATTTAAATGATTTAGTTTACATATGATATTACTACATATGATATAGATTCAAAAATAATTTTTATATTTTATTAAATTTTTAATATTATTTAATTTATTAATTTAATTATTTAGATAAAATATAAATGGAAGTATAAAAACTTAAAAGCATAATTCGTTTGTAACTCAATTTGAAAATCTTATTTATGAAACATTAATATAAATTTTTTTTTATAAATATTATAAATAAATAAATATTGTAAATATTGTAAATTATAAATAAAATAAATAAATAAAAAAAACATTGAATAATATAAATCGAATTTAATGAAAATTGATAGGTTTTAAATTCTAAACTTAATGAAAAAAAAATTTTTTAAAATGATTTAAATTAAGACAATTAGCATCTTCTTTGGTTTTAGATCATTTGATAATAATTTAATATTTAAGTATACATACATGTCGATGAATTTATCAGTATTATCGATAAACTTATCTTTTTAT
Source organism: Apis dorsata (assembly GCF_000469605.1). Taxonomy (NCBI): domain Eukaryota; kingdom Metazoa; phylum Arthropoda; class Insecta; order Hymenoptera; family Apidae; genus Apis; species Apis dorsata. The sequence continues at coordinate 173,881 of NW_006264145.1, forward strand.
TTTTAAGAACTCACAAATGATTAACCACAATCGAAGTAGATAAAAATTTAGCGATAAGCTAGTTTCATGTTATCGATTAAAAACTCCATGTAGATAAGCTATATCGATATATCCGAGTAAAAATAAAATCTAGAACATCTGATTTTGCGGTATCCATGTGAATTTCTCAGGTGTTTGTTGTCTTTCATACGCGTCTAATTGATCGATTGTTCTCCTCTCCGTCTGACGTGGCTTATAAGTTTTTCGTGCGTCATTCATATTTGTTTTAATAATTATTTATCCACGTATTTAGTTACTAAGTACTTTAAATATTTTTTTTAATATACGTTACTATTTTTGCAATATCTATGTAAATTTGTATGTATCCATATATGGAATTATTTGTTTGGAGAATTGATTTTAGAAATTAAAAAAATATAAAATTTGGTATATTAAAATTTCAGTTAAGATTTATTTATTAAGTTATAAGACATTGAAATTAGATGAAGCAAGATGGGAATAAAATACAATGATAATGTAACGAAGATAGAGCGATTTTACTATTTCGCTTCACCTAATGCAAATTTCAATCGACATATATAACGTAAAAAATAAGTCTTAATTGATATTTTTGTATATCAATTTTGTGTTTGTTTTGGCTTCTAAAGTTCTTCAAAAGTATCACATCTTGTATAAATGTTATATTTTATTAAGAAACAAGTTTCTTTTTTATTAAAAAAAATAAAAATTATTTTATTTATAAGAATTCATATGATTTTAAACAAACGTGAAAAGTTAAATATAAATATGTATCAACAAGTGTTTAAATTCATATAATTAGTTTTATATCTTTTCAAGTGAATAAATCTATAATTTTAAATGGTCTATAATTATAGAATAATATTGAATTTATTATATTATATAAAATTTATTTTCTTTTCATATTGAATTATAAATATTTTATGCCTAAAAGATTTATTTATGATTCTTTTAAAATTGAAGTAGGAAACAATAAGTACATGTAATATGAAAATATTGTTGAACAATTTTTGTATATTTTATGTATAACATCAAAACATTATTGTATAATATATTATAATAATATTTATATCTTATTAAAAAATAGAATTTTTGTCTACATAATATATACGATATAATTTCTTTATATCATAATTTCAATTTGCAAATTCAATGTTAGTTACATTTTCATAGAATTTAATTTATTAAATAAATAAATTATAAATAATATATAAATTTTATATAATGAATATTATTTTAAATATATATTTGAATATTTTAAATAATATATTTTAAATAATATAAAAAAAAAATAAATCTAAATTTAAAAAAATAAAATCTATTCATAATTAATAACATAAATAAATTTTTTTATATATAAATTAAGATAAATTTTAAAAAAATGACTTTTTTTATTGAACAATACAATCTATTTTACATATCTTTTCTGAGGTCAACATCTTACAATTAGAACTTCCTTTTGCGATAGCTTCCATGATTCTGAAACGCAAAACTCATCGATCATTCATGAAATTCCTATTCTAACAGCTTAGTTTCCTACTACCTAACAATTCCCCCTTTCAATGATTACTGAGGTCAACGGCCATCGTTTCATTGTCCTTTTCTTTTTTCAATTCTGCTCAGTTATATTTCTCTTTTTTCCATTTACAAGTGCGCAGTAAATATGCGCACCGATGCAAAGAGAATGCGAACTTCTCAGTCGTTTTCTAACTGTTGTATAGTTATTTCATTTTTTTGAAAAAGTATATCATTTAAAAGTGATGAATATATGAAATTTTTTTTGTCAAGAATATGAGGCGATTAAATATTAATACATATATTTTAATGATTACTTGTCATTTATTAAATGAAAAATAATTAATGTTATGTGTATATATATAGCCAGCTCATTTTCTTTTAACAATGTATTTTTATATTATATTTATATTGTTTTAAAAATAAACACTGATATATTTACATTGAAAGATAGTTAATGATCATATCTATAGAATTAATATATAAAATGAGATAATATAATAAGTTTTATTTTTCTTAAATATTTGACAATTTTGTAAAATTATTTTAATTAAATTAATTATAAATAATATAATATAATATAAATAATATAAAAAATAATATAAATTAATTATAAATAAATTATTTATAATTGTAAATCAATTATAGAGTTTTAAGTGTAAATTGTTTGCTATTTTTGATTATATTTGAAGAAAATAGGATTGTTTATTTTATCATGCTAAAGTTTTCCAATTAATTTAACGTCTATACATAATAGTGTATATACAGTCATATGAAGTATATACAGAAATATGAAGTAAATGCATTAAGTGATGATCAATTAATTATAATTATAATAGTCATCTGCTTTCCATGGAAATATGTGAAAGATAAACTTGACAGATAGGAAATAAGTATAATTGCAAGAATGTGGCGAGTGATTTGTAATTCATTGCAAGTGTGAAGGCAGATGTTTATGCGATAAATGAATGCTGCGAATTATAAAATAAAAATATAGTTAGGAAGTATATGTGAATTATTATGTTCGTTCGATATATCCTTTAAAATAGTTAATCTCATCAATGCGAAAATATTGAAGTAAATTTCGAACTTCGTTGATTATTCTGAATATTTATGGACACATTTATATAAAATTACATAATATAATATTATATTAATGAATAAAAATTCTAAAATTTTTATCATCACTGTCTTTACAATTTTAAGCAATTGTCTCAATACGGTAAATGATACTTTAATAATGATAGGTATCATTAATCACATTATAATGCATTATTTTTGATTATTTTAAAATTTTTTTTTTAATTCAACAAAAAAATCATATATAATTATTATTAAATTAATTGTTAAAAGTTTAAACTATGTTTAAACCAAGTTTAAACTGTGAACAACAACTTTTATTATTAAACGGTGTCAATTATTAAGATTCAAATTATAAAGATTTATTTAATCATATATACAAATTAGTTTTTAAATAGTTTTTTTTTTTAAATAGATGCAATATTTTATTTCGTCCTAAAATCAATAGATAAGATTATTCAATTTCTAATATTTTTAAATATAATTTATATTTATATATTATTATATATATAATTTATATTTGATAATATTATCTTATATTATATGCCAATATATTTTCTTATAATTTTTTATGAAAGTCATAAAAACTCTTAATAAAATTAATAATAGTGATGAAAATTATATATAATTATATATGATGAAGATTATATATAATTTTATATACATATATTTTTAATACATTATTTTTAAAGAAATATTAATTAAGTCATCAATCATTTAATTTTTATCAATTTTCAAACAAATATAATAATATATATCTTAAGGTTTTTGAATAAGAATATGTGTACCTATTGATATTATTCAAGTTAATATTTTTATAATTATACATAAATATATCAAATAAAAATATTAAATATTGATATTTTTTTAATATATCTATTAATATTTTTATTTTATTGTGGATGTATGATAGATATTATCATTATATATAGATAGATGTTATCATTTTAGGGAATATTATTCTATGATTCAATATGATGAAATATTGATTCAATGCTTCATCCTCTCTTAATAGATATATATATCTGATATATAATCTATTAAGAGTAATAGCAAGTATATCAAACAAGAAATATTAATATTGTATGTTATTGTCAATTAATAATTTAAATAATAAAATTTAATTTTAATTAAATTAGTTTTAACTTTATCGTAACTAATAAATTATTTTTTGAGATTTGTGTTATCTTTCATATTATTAAATTTTGATAATATTTTCATATTATCAAATTTTAAAAAATTATATACATATATTTTCTTAATATATATAAAATATAATTAAATTTAATTTTTCTTGTATTTATTAAACAATGTTTAATTTTTAAACTAATTAATTATTAAACTATGTTTTATTAAACATAATAAATAATTTATTTATATTTTAAGTAAAAATTTAAAGAAATATTTATTCCAAATCTGATTTTAAAAAGAGATATAAAATTTAAAGTTTTTTTTTTTCTTTCAAAACATTTTTGATGTATTTAATACTAAATTTACGTGCATGACTATATACTTTTTTTTATTGAAATCTGTCTTTTGATATATTAAAATGCAATTTTTTGTAAATTATTTATTTAAAATCTATAGATTTTTATTTACTGTTATCTTCAATATATTTTTTACATGTAAACTCTGTCTTGGATGTATATTTTCTGCATATATATTTGCTAGATTTATTATGATATTGTTTATTAAAATTAATATTTTAATATACAACAGAATTATAATGATAAATAACTCTATCATTATTTCATGAATAATGAATATTAAAAGTGAATTTTCTCTTTCAATAAATTTTCTTATTAATTCAATTTGTGTCTGCATTTTCACATATTCACGCAAAAACGAGCAAGCAAGTGAGCGTATCACAACACACACGATGCATAATACATATGCTTTTAAATTGTCAGATTATATTCAAAATTTATATTCAATTTAAATTTATATTCAAAATAAGTGCAGTATGTTTCATATATTATATAATATAATATATAATCTTGATTAAATTTTAAAATATTAAATCATTTATAATTATAATGCGAACATTTTTTTATTCAATTACGTTATTAATGATTTATAAAACTGGAAAAAAAGTTTTTTAAATATAAACTAATAATAATAATGCTTTGAAAATTACATAATAAATTTAATTTTGAAAAAATATCTGTTAAATTCACTTTAAAATTAAAAATCGAATAATTTTCTAAAAATCTTTTGAGATAAATTAGATTATAAGAATATTTGTTTTAATACCATAAAAATCAATTAAAATATTTCGTTTCATATCAATAATTAGTAATAAAAAATTTAAAATAATATAATATAAACTTAATATTTTAAATTTGAAAATATAGAATAAAATAATATTGTATTTAACATTAGCTTATTATTAACATTTCAATAAATGTATATGTATCTGATCTAAAATTTTTTGTATTTATTTTTTTTATAACATATAAAGTATCAAATTAGTATTAATAATTATCTAACTTAACTTTTCTTCAATTTTGAAACAAATACAATAATATTCTAGAATTTTTGAATGCGAAAATGTATATTAAGTAATTATTATATAAATAAAAAGATATTATATAAAATTTTAGAAATAAATAAAAATAGAAAAATATATCGATTTATACATATATTTGATAAGTTTTTATACAATTCGAATATTTTATATTGATTATTCTAATAAATAAAATTATTGAAACTGGATAAATATTAAATATAATGATTTCTGTTAAATCAAGCTTTAATTAATAGCATAATTTTTTGCAAATATTTTGAAATCAATCAATAGTCATATGTATAAGAAAAAATTTTTTAAAATTCTTGTTCTATAACGTATTTAAAATTGATCAAAATTTATAAGAATATTGTATATTGATAGTTTGACTGAAACTTGTTTATTCATTTTATTAAAAAAATTCATATAATTTTTTTAATAAATTTTTTTAATATTTTCTTCAAGAATACAATTATCACTTTTTATTTTAATTATCATTTTTTAATTTTTTAAAATATTTATAATATTTATATAAATATATAATAACTATAAATATAAATATAATTATAATTGCTCGATATATAATCATCATATATTTATGTAAATGTTATTAAAAAAAAAATAAATAATATATTAAATAAATAGTATTTTAGTTAAATTTATTTTATATAACGAAAAAATTATATAACAAGGATTTTTGTTTGAATATACGTAATTATTAATCGATAATAAGTTTACATATTGTAATAATTTAATTTTTACATAGCAATTTATTGACTAATATAATAATTATTTAATTTTTTTTCAAAATAAGAATTATATTTTAATGAAGAAAAAAAACGATTGTAAATTTCTTCCACTAATTTTATATTTATAATAATGAATATAAAAAGATTTTATTATAACAATTTTTATTATAATAAATAATACGTTTAAAATATTTATGATTTAAAGCTTCTTAATACTGAATAATAATAAAATAAAATCAAATATACCAACTATAATATGAATTAATATATTGAATAATAAATATTAAGTATCAAGTAATAATAAAATATTATACTTTTTTTAATTTTCAAAATTAATAAATTTCATTTTTAGATCTTTAGTATTATTTAAAATTAGTTTCACTCATATCATAAATCATAATTATAAGTATAAAATATTTTTAAAATAGAAATTTTTTTTTTAATTTTCCGCTTTCTAAAATTAATTTCTAAAATTATAAATATAAACTATTATAATAAGATTTTTCTCATGCGTTATAATTTTATTTTCTAAGTAGTTTTATTATTTAATTAATATTACTTACATATTTTCCTTGATTATTTATAATAATTTTTCTATTATAATATTAATTTCTTAAAGTTTGTTATATTATAATTGTTATATTATAATTCATATTTTCATTTTCTTAATTTGTTTTCTTTTTCTCTCTTCAAATGATTTTAAACAGACTGAAAGAGATAATAATAAAAAAAGAAAAGTCTATTATATAAATTTTATCTAAAAAAAGATTAATATTCTTATTTCAGTACGACATATTTTTTATAAAATAAAGTTCAATTTCTTCTAATTTATCTCTTTCTATTTATTTGAAAGAAATTCAGAAAAAAGGCGAAAAATAATATACAAACATATTTTTAATATTTTATTTTACAAACATATTTGTAAAACAAAAATATTGTTACATAATGCGATTATTTAAATTTATGAGCTTTGAAAAGTTGAAAATATTTTTTATGTAAAATGTTAGAGATTTTAAAAATTATTATATAAAAATTTCCATATAAAAATTATATTTGAATAATTTTATAAATTATGTATCTTTTTATAATTTTATTATATTGGAAAAGAATTAATCTTTTTTATATTCATGTACATACATATGATACATACATATGATGTACATACATATGAACATAGTATTTTAATGAATTATTATATATATATAATATTCTTATATTATATATATATAATATTCGATGTACATACATATGAACATAGTATTTTAATTAATTATTATGTATAACAAATAATTATTATGTTAAACAAATAAATATATATATTTTAAATTAATTTTAATATTTTAAAT
>NW_006264145.1:181553-188011 GCF_000469605.1 Apis dorsata
ATAAAATGAGTGTTTTATAAATTTTAATAACATTATTTTTTTTATTTTTGTTTACAAAAGAAAAAATTATTTTTATTATTAAAAAAATTCTTATTAATAATAATTGGTAAAAGAGAATTTTTTTAAAATTTTTAATAAATTTGAATCTGAATGCAAATATTAAACTCAAATTAACAAATTAAAGTTTTTTTATTTTAAATAAAATGAAATAAATATATTATACATTTTTTATTCTACGCAAATAAATATATTATATATTAAAGATTTTTATTAAGTTCATGTTTTATATAAGCTTTTTTCGATAATAAAAAAAAGGTATACAGAATTATAATATAATATAATATTTTAATGGAACACATTTAGAAGATTGATTCTACAAAACGAAAAATTAATTAAGCAATTTAAATTTGCGTTAAATGGAAATGAAACGAGATAGCGGTGTGACAGAGATAAAGCTATTTCACTTTATTTGTATTTCGCTTCGTTTTACAATGCAAAATTCAATTGCTTATAATTTAATAAATAAACTTCAACCGATATCTGTATACCAATTTTTGATTTGTTTTAATTTCTAGATCAATTTTCTAAAAATTTTAAGAATATATTAATATTTTATAAAGATTATAAAGAATAAATATAAAAAAGAAAAATAAAATACATATCTTATATCAATAATACATAAATTTTTTAAAAAGTTTAAATAAATATTAACAAATATTAATAAAATTATTATTTACATAATAAATTTTACATATGAAATATATAAAATAAAGCATTTAAAAATATTTTCTTACAAAATTTACTTTAAGAATTGTAAGCAAGAAAAATTCTTTTTATAAGGGATTAATTTAATTTTCTATTTTTCGATATTTTAAAAAATGAAGTAGTTTCTAAATACAGTGAATACCAACGCACTGATTCATATAGTTAAATTATATTGTCGCGATGATGAGTCAGACTTGGTGGAAATAAGCAATTCTATAATCTTTAACCAAATAATTTAATTCACAACATACTTTTTTTTAATTTCTTAAAGAAATCACTATGAAAATACAAAAAATAAAAAGAAAATAAAATTATGTATATCATATTAATTTTTATAAGGATGTGGTGAAAAATAGTATATAGTACATAGTAGTACTTACTTATATCTCGTATATGAAAAGAGACATTTAATAAAAATCAAAACCGGAATAAAAGTATTATTCATTAATTTTTAAATTGTATGCTTATTTTTCAATACATTTACTTTATATTTATACTTATACCTTATATTTAAGAATATAAATTTTTCGCAATATAAAACATATTTTTTCATTAAGCTATTCTGAATTTAAAATTGTTCATAATGAAATTAATGCTATTAAAGACTTTTTAAAAATAAAAGATGAAAGAAATTGAAAATCATAAGATATATTTAAATATCAAGAATTGTACTGTCAATAATATATTGCATTTATCATTATAAAATATTTACTATTTATAAACAACGAAATTGAAAAATAATTTATATAACAATGATAAATATTCAAAATATGCAGAATATATTACGTTTATTATACCATTAAAAGTGCGTTAACGATCCTAAAGTTCACGAAATACGACATTGAATACGACGTAACTTAAACTTTTGTACAGTTGCGTGATTATTTACTAATGAAATAAATATATATATATATATATATATAGTGCCCGTTTAAATACCAATATGCCGAATATATGCATTGTAATTCTTGTATTAGTGATTTTATTCCAGGAATACAGCTCGAGCTCGAAATACTAGAGAGAGACAATACAAAGATATGGTGAGAATAAGTGAGGAAGATATATTTGGTCAAGCAGCGGCAATCGAGATCGTGTTAAATAAGTACTTTATAAACAAATATCATAAACGTTAAAATGAAATATTCAAAAATTTTTATAATTTTCATTTTATCTTTCTAAAAATATCGATGGATTAGTAAGTTATTTTATGTAGAATATTTTTCATTATATTTTTCATTATTTTTCATTATTTTTTTGTATTTTCTTTAACTATGCAGAATAGAGAAAAAATGTTTTAAATAAATTTATTCATATAGGAAAATTTATTTGCCTGCAGATATATTTTCATCTTTATATAAAAAATAAAATTAAAAACAAAATTATTATTATTATTATTCTTGATTTTTAACTTGAAAAAACATCTTTAATTTTTTGGATACCCAAGTCTTTTTATTATATATTAAAAATAAAAAAAGAATTATTTATTAATATATATTATTTATTATTATTTAATATTTAATATTTATATTAATAATAATTTAATATTTAATATTATTTATTAATAAAAAATTTATACAATTGAATTAGTAATATTAATTAATTTATTATTAAGAATAAGAAAATAAATAAAAAAACATAAGAGATAAATATTATAAATATCAGCCAATATCACTTATAAATGAAATGAAATCAATTTTTAAATTATTTTCGTTTTTTAAGATACAACTTCATAACGAGATAAAATTTAAAATTATAAATATTAAGGTAATTATCTGTTATATTATGATGTTGTGAAAAATATTTTTATATAAAATTATACACGAAACATGAAAAAAAAATAATAAAGATTTTTTATCGAAAAATAAATTGTTTTATATGATTTATTATTATTCTACATACATATTTTTATTCTACACAAATTTTTATTAAAGTCAGATTTTTCAAAATAGATGAATTTTCTTATAATTTTCTCATCATATGAATACTTTAATGACTGACTATAAACTCATTAGCATGATAAAGCGATAATATGCGTTGTAATATATACATGTTTGTATGTCTTATGAAAAATTTACAGATTATTTTAAAATGAGAATACAAGCATTAATGTGACATCATTATTATTGCAGTGTCATATGTTAACGCGTCATTTGTTATCATATTAATAATATAATAATATAATAATATAATAAAGATTACTTTATTGAGTGATCCATGTGTTTTATTAAAATAAGTCTTAGTAAGTATATACCTATAAATTTAAAATAAATTTCATAAATAATAAAAAGTAAATTTTATGTCGATTTAACATTATTATTTTTATATCATCTTTTTATCAATATAATATAAAGATAATAAAAAAGTTATTATCTTTCGATTTATTTTATATTTTATACATTTTTTAAAGGCTATCAATAATAAATTATTGATGTAAATATTTAATAATTTATAATATCATACATCAAAAAGAATTTTTACTAATGATAAATTCAATAGATGCTTAATTTATAAATAAGAGATATTAATAAATCACAAGATTATATGATTTAATTTCAATATATTATAACTACCTGATTTAACCAATAATCTAACTCCGTTAGATTTTTTATTATTATAATTGAAATTATTGAAAAAATAAAGTTGACATTAATAATTGAAAAATAATTGATGAGAGAAAAAATAATATAATTGCCATTAATAAGAGTCATTATTTAAAAATATAATGAAAAATTAATTCATGAAAAGAAGCTGAAGAAATTATTGCATTCTATAATAAATATAATTGAAATTTTAATATAAAAACTTAAATTATTTTTAATGACTTATATTTGATTTTGATATCGATTCAAAATATGTCATTCAATTTAAATCCTCTTTTAATATATTCATAAAATATCTTTAGATTCTTAAAATTAAACAGATATAAAAATTGACATGCAAAAATCGACTATAAAATATAAAATAAAAATATACAATAAATATATAAAATAAAAGAATATTATTAAAAATTATTTATTAAATTATAAGTAATTTATGTTTGTGTTAGATAAAATGAAGTGGAGATCAAGAAACAACTTGAGTGTGACAGAGAAAGCTATCTCACCTTATCTACATTTTGTTTTATTTAATGAAAACTTAAATTATTTATAATTTAATAAATATTTGTTAACTAATTATTTTTGTATTTATTTTAGCTTTAGAATCAAAAGTCTCAAAAAATATCCCTAATGAATAATTGAATAATTTTTACGATTAATATTTTTACCAATTTTTTAATTTTTTATATTATTACACAATTATTTTAAATTACGAATCAATATGAAAACCATCCAAATTCAATATTTGCTTTCTTATAACAAAATGATTAATAAGTTATCATTCAAATTATATTTTTTCAATTTATAGTTTCAAGCAATATTATTTAATAATACAAAATTTTAAAAACATTGATATTTCAAACGATCAATTTATATTTATATTTCGACAAAACGAAATAATAATAATAATAAAAATATTGCTGAAATGTTTTTATAAATAAAAAAGAAAATTTTAGCGGCTTACCTGTGGTAGTGCAACAACGATATTAGCATTTCCTTCACCTCTGTAAACGCAGTCCTCGATGGAGAATGTCGATGAAAAAGGGGAAGTTGTCCGCAAATCTCCATCGAAACTTCCGGTGGAAGTGGTCATCGATTCTGGAAAGGCAGTGATTGTCACAGGATTTCCTTCGTTGATTTTCATTGTTTTATCTTTATCCCTGCGAAAAGAAATAAAAATTCTCATTAAAATATTCTTGGATATATTTAATTAATAAGATTTAAAAACAAATTGCTGCATAACGCATTAAAAAATAAAAATTTAAGATAAACCTTTGATATTAATTATATACTCAAGACGTAAAATAATATTTATATCTATTCTATAATTTTTTATAGAAGATAGATTCTGCATAGAAATGTGAGAATCCAAAAATATCTCGGTGCTCGGGATAGGTCGAGATTAGGATTGCTGGGACAAGTTTGACTATTGGAAGAGTGAGAGAAAATGGTAGTGGTGATGGTAGTGGTAGTAGTGATAATGGAACTTGAAAGAAATAACAGGTGTTCTATTGTACTGTATCATATGAGCAGATTTTTGTCATTCTTGATAGTAAAATGAAAATTTACGGAATATTTGTTATTTCGCCTATCTTTTCTAGAATTTCTAAATTCCACCATATTGCTTTCTTTCATTCTTCCAATAATCAAGCTTATTTCAGTAATGGTCATGATTCTGCAAATTTCGAGATTTCTGAAATATTTCTAATTTTTGAGAATATCGAGTGATTCAAAAATGTCGGAATTTTCGATATTTTTACAAGTTTTGAATTTTCAATTTCTAATCTTCCAAATTTTATTTTATAAAAGTTATTTAAATAAAAAAAATTAATACAAAATAATAAAATTATAAAAAAAAGAGAATTATCTCTTTTGGATTTTATAATTTATATTATTATCAAGACGTAATATATTAAATTAATTACTTATATTAACTAAAGAAATAAATAATCGTTTTTGAAAATTTGACAATGTTCCAAAATCTATTTATATATTCATATATTCATATTCGAAATCTAAAATTGTGGACGTATTCAATAAAACAAACTCTGAAACAGCATTTGAATTTTCGGAAATTGTTAGAATTATCTTAGAAAATCTTGAGAATTTCTTTCAAGAATTTCAAGAATTTCAGATTTAGAAAAGAATCTTAATCTCGAAAAAAAAATTTTGTTTTGATTTGTCTTAACAATCAAATTACACTACTTTGATGTGTAAATATCAACTATTTGTTAACAAATTAAATATTTATAAATAAAATAATTAATATTTGTTAAGTAATTTTAATATTTTATTCAAATACTTATAAAAGAGAAGGAAATATATTTGTAAACTAAAGATTTATATATTTTTAAAGAGATTAAAAAATTTACATATATGCACTATTATATACATATAGAGTATTAATATATTTGTAGGATATATTCTAAAAGTCAAAACATAATAAATATAAAAATTACTATATAACAATATCGATTAAACGAAACAAGACGAAAAGAAATTGAGATTGCTCGTTCTCATTATATTATTATTATATACTGTTACATCTCATTTCATTTAACGCAAATTTAAATTGCTAATAATAAAATAAATAAGATCGAAATTTTTGTATGTATTTTGGCTTCTAAAATCGATTCTCCAAAATTATTCTATGAATATATGTTTAATATCCTAAAATAAATAATGAAATTAATAGTAATGAAATTAATACGTATCTATTTATATATTATTATTATTTATATATTATTATATATTATCTGAATATATTATTTAACATTGAACAAATTCTTCAATTATGAAATTAAAAAGTAATTAATTTTGTGAATTAATTTTAGTTTAATATTATAAATATAAGTATATGGTAATTACAAATTTTGTATATATGATAATTATAAATAAAATAACCGGTTTAAAATAAAAGATCTTTAACATGAAATAAATAATTCATGAAATCTAAAATACTTAAAAATGAGTTTATTAAATATTTCTAATTGATAAGATAAATTCATTAGCATAAGTAGATAAAGTGTAAAATAAAATTTATTTTTTTTATACATATTAAAAATAGTGTATAAATATAAATAAATTTTATTATTA
>NW_006264145.1:188086-196125 GCF_000469605.1 Apis dorsata
ATTATAAAATAATGAATATAATATATAAGTATATATATATATATAATACATATATTAAACTATATAAACTATATATATATATAGTTTATATACATTAAATTAAAAAAGTAAAATAAAATATTATTTTATTATCATTAAACATATTCAATTATATGATAATTTATTGAAAATATTTGTATAATATTATATAAATATGTTATTTTTATAATATATTTTAATGAATATAATATAATTTAAAGAATAGTATTTTAAAAAATAATACTAATTGCCAGGTATTATATTATCTATCAATTATAATCATAAAAAGTATATTAAAATAAAATTTTAATAATAATAAATTAAAAACTATTTACATTATATAACATATATTTAGTAACAATTAATTGTTATAATTATTCTAGGAAATTTAATATAATTTTAAATAAAGAAAATTAATCGAAGTTGACCTTTTCTCTTTATGTTAATATTTTTTAAGTAAATATATATAAACATAGTAAATGGAAAAAAATATAAATATATTTATTTTAGAAAATAATGCAATCATGTTCATTGATTTCTTGTTCTACATTCAGTGTACTATTCTACTTCTTATTTACTACATTAATATAATATAACATTGATTTTCATATTTATGATTTGTGAAATTGTTTCATTCCGTAATGAATTTATTTTTGTTTTAAATTATAAAACAATATATATATGATAACAAAGAAATAAAAGAGAATTATATTTATTTTTATGATAGATAAAAAATAAAAATAATTAATTATATTTATTTATTATAAAAGAAATAACAGAATTTTCTTAATTATTTAATAAAATATATAATAAATATGATTGCTGAAACTTTTATTTTACATCTTTATATACAATCTTTATATGAATATAAAACTTTTATTTTTTCGGAAGCAAAAAAACATTTTATTTAAACAGTAATATTTATTTTGCTAAAGAGTTAAAGTTGTAACAAATAAATTTCTCGTTAAAGAATACATACGAGTAGAGAAGATAAAGTATAAGAGTATATAAGAATTAATGAAAGTAATGTAAAAGTCAATGTAAATCAAGTCAATAATTTTTTGTGTAAACACTGTCAATATAGTTTTTCGATCATTTATACATAAAATTCAGAATGAAAAAACAATTATATAATATTGTTGCTATTAGTTGTGAATTGTTAATCGATTCGAAATCAATTTAGAGTTTTATGTTGGTATTCCAGATTAAACTATCATTATCCTTTGAGTTATCATATTGCCCTCAATACTATGTAGATATAAAGTTTTTATTTTATTTAACAATAAGATTTGTTTCATTAATTAACTCGATATTGATTTTCAGTTACAATTTTTTTATAATTGATAGTTATACAAAATATATAAAAATGTTATTATAATATAAAAATTAAAATATAATAATCAATATAGATTAAAAAATAATAAAATAATAAAAATAATATAATAAAAAATATAATATATAATAATATATAATAATATATATATAAAATATAATATATAAAAAAATTATAAAAATATATAATATCTAAATATATATAAAGAAAATATATAAAAAAACAATTATTATGTATTTTATATAATATATAAAAAATATATAAAGTTATGAACAAATTAATGTAAATTAAATTTACATTAAATGAAGTCAAGAATATATGCAACGGAAGTGTAATGGAAATAGAGTTTTCTTTTTCTGTTAGTTCGTCTAATGCTAAAAATAGTTCAACTTCTTATAAATACGTCTTTAATTGAAATTTTTACCAATCTTTACATTTATTTTAATTTCCAAAAATATCCTACGAATATATTAATATATATTGATTAAAATGCTATTTGAAATAATTGAGGGGTTAGTACAAGAAGGAATTATACTATAAAATCTTTTAAATAATCTTTTATCTAATTATTATTTCTTGATTTATATCTATGTAATAAAATTCCTATCTATGTGTGTATATATAATACATAATAATTGTTTTTTTTATATATTTTATTTATTTTTATTTCTATGCAAAATAGAATAGAATAGAATATTAAAATAAATATAACTTAAATATTTTTATTCTGATATATTTATTTATATACAAATTATTTTATAAAAACTAATGAAAAAAAATTAATTAAATGTTAAATTAATTATGTTTTAAAAATTGTTTCAATTTCATTCAATTTGAAAAATTAACTTTTAATTTTACGTGATCCATTCTATATAAAAGACAAAAATACATTGTATTGATTATCTATATTATTTTAAACAATATAATAAACTAATAAAAATAATATCGATATTATAAGATAATATACATAAATATTATAAAATAAAATCATATATTTCAAGTTTTTTTGATCATTAAAAACTAACATTAATATTTCACCGTGAACTTATAATATCACTCTCCTTAAAGTCAACGTAACATACAAAAATTCAATTCGAAAAGAAGTCGACACACGTTATCGTATACAAAAATTCGAAAAATGGCCCTCAAATCGAACATGCAAACGAAATAGCGACGTGCAAACGCGACTTGCAGCAAATAATAGCACGCGATGCGATGACTTGAGGAGAGTGGAGCTCGAGACTGCAGACAGGAAGTACGTGGCAATCCGCATCCGTCTCCCTGCTGAGAGAAAACTGATAGTACGTATACCGAACGGATAATAATGCCACTTTTCATGCTAAATAAAACTGGTATGGTCGCAAGATTGGCACACGATATATGAATCTTCGAGATTGGATTATTCTTAACCCAACTTGATATTTTTGCCTACGCCTCTTCATACGTTGTTATATTACATTATTTATATTAAAATAATGTTTGTGACGGATATGAAGATACAAGAAAATTAGCGATTTTATTCGACATTACATACGTGTACATGAAAACATCATTAAAAATATTATTTTTTATAAATATTATTTTTTGAAAAGTTAAAATTTATAATTAAATACAAAAAAATATATAGTACATACATAAAATGTTAATATATTCGCGGGGATTTTGAATTTTAGACTTTGCGTTACATATTATGGAATTGTTATGTGATTGTTAATATTCTTTATACATTCGAATAAGTTTAGATGTAGACGAAATAATAGTGATATGAGATAGAATAAAAATATAAGATAAAATCTCTTTTAATCTACATAGTAATAGTTTTAATAATGATTATAGTTCAAATATTGTGATAACTAAAACATTCTTCTGTAGCAATCTGTTAATATTTTGTTTAATGGACGTTTTATGTTTCGGTTGTTATACCGGTTGTTATAAAGTTTCTACGCATGCTTATTAAAATGAAATTTATTTTATTTTGTTATTTTTAAAGAAATAGAGAAAGTAAGTTATATTATAACAATTGTAATTTAAACATAATAAAGATTTGAAGTATTGAAGTGTTTTTAATTATAATAATAAGAGAAAGTAGAAAATTATAAATATGACAATATAATTAAAATTTTTCGAAGATTTTAAACGCGAATTATAAATACAATGCCTATCATAATTTAAGACTATTATATATTCAGAAATTATTATATTTGCTATTACACTTGGATATCAATAAAATTTTTTTATTAATGACTTAATATAGTTTCATAACTTATTTCTCTTAAAAATAACATCTTATCATATTAGTATCTAAATTTTTATTTTGCCTTATTTGGAAAAAGTAAGAAAAATAAACAATTCTACAAAGATTTTTTATACTACTACAAAAATAAAACGAATCTCATAATCATACTTTTTATATATTAATCTGCTTACATACTTGTTACAATAATGTTATAATTCAAAAATTATGATTTTAAGAAAAACGATTTTAAATGATTTAAATTATTTTAAGAATATTATATTAAGATGTTACATTAAAATTCATTTATAAAATTCTATCAAAAACAAAGACTAACTTTTTTTATATTAACTTAATTTTTGAAATATATTATTACAAATTTTGAGGTATTTTATTGCAACAAATGTACAATAGTACATATAGCAATTTTTCAGAATAATATTTCTATAATTAGCTATAATTGATAAGTAATTAATTAATGTAAAAAGAAAATTTAGATAAATCTTTATTACACAAATTGTAAAACTATAAGTAACTAATTGAATTAATATTATTTAATCAATTAATCTTTTCATTATCATACATCACACATAACGCACTAGTTACTGAATATATATATGTATTATAGATATATGTTTCAATTTTCTTTATGATATTTTATTTATTTTTATTATAGATATTTCTATATTATAAACAATGATAAATTATTAATTTAATATTGCAATATTTTATTTTAAAATTTTTTTTTCATTGATAAAAATTATACATATCTATTATGATGATTCTCGAATTTGGATTGTGTTAAAAAATTGTGGCAGTAACAAAAAAGTTAATATAATTATAAAGTAAAAGAAGAAAAATAGAAGAAAATAGAATCATTATTAAAATTAAAAAAAATTTCTATTTATATTTAAAATTTCGAATTTTAGATGGAATTTTAATCTTATGAATTATATATACATAAGTAAATATTAAAGCATTAAAAGTCTAAAAAAATTACTAAATCTATTAGATTCTGACATCTCTTATTTATAATTTGCATAACAATCATAAAAGAATAGCTTGTTTAGCTTTAAGTACATAAATTCTTATGGCTTCTGGCTAATATTTTTTGAATAATGAAAGACAAATTACATTTACATATTTTACAAATCCTTTCACAATACTAGAATCTCAATACTTTTATAGAAAAAGAATAAAGTGTGTTTTCCACAGTAACAAAATAACGGTACATAAAAAGATAAATAACAACTAACTGTTTTCGTTCCTTTCCCTTAATTCTTTACAGTTTCGAATATTATTTTCCTTTGAGAAATTTAATAGGTGGAAAATTATATGAGCAATTGGATGGTTCCTAGTTTATGTCACATTTCTTTATTTTCCAGGGACGCAATTAAAAATAACGTTATTTCATATAGACATCAATGCCTGGTAGCGCTCAAATTTCCAGTAACGTCCACTCTTACAGCATGATAAATGATTCAAACAGACGAACCTGCTTTCTCTCCTGTTATATTTATAAAATGTATTTAAAAAGATTCGTGTCTCCTCGCTAGCATTGTGACGCTTTACCGTTATCTTATGTAACTTCCTTTTATAAAACTACATAAGTGCTTACAAATTTCTCATACTGAAATGTTCATTTCTCTTGAGTAAATGATTTCGTCTTTAATTTTTTACATATTTCATTCAAAATAATGTGAAATCGGAATAAAACTAATTGGAATAATAAAACTAATTGGAAGATCATACAAATTTTTTCATTATAAACAGATAAGAAACACTAAATTTATAAATATGAAATTAAAATTTTTAAATACAAATGTTTATTATTAAAAGAATACATATTTTACAAAAGAAATGCTATTTAGAGTAAGATAACCTTTCGAGAATCAATTTCAAATAGGAGTTATGAAACTCATTTTATGTTCTAATTTTCAATTAGTTTTGATAGTATTAAGTACAAAATACATTAACAATTATTTTTATTTGTTTTTAATTGAAAAATCACATTATATATTATATATAAAATAAAAATTGTAAATTTTCCTGAACACTTTTTAAATTATATTTTTAAATTACAATTTATTAACATTTTATCAAAAAAATAATAACTTTTTCAAAATACAATATAATTATGTTAATATAATTATGTTCTTGTGATAAGATATGATTAGGACAAAATGATACTATATATGATACTGTATAATTAAAACAAAAGTGAGTAATCACTTCTTGAATTAAATGATTCGATTTTTTATGAAATAGATGGTCTATAAAAATATAAATAATAAATTAATTAATAAAATATAAATAATAACTTAACTAATAATTTTTTCTAAAATCATATCTATAATATAAGGAATATAAAAGAAAGAATAATACATTTATAAGATAATGGATAAAAGAGACATTGTTAGAAATAGTTCAAAAGCAGAATAGGTGTCAATGCAATATTGAAAATATTCTAGATTCTAATAACATTAAGAAAAGGAATAAAAAATTATGATTTTTTAGAGAAAAAATTAGAATTTTCTATAAGATTTACAGCATGTATTTCTTCAAAAAAGTATATGCATTTAAAAATTTAAAAGAATAAAATCTTTGAAACCTTTGAAATTTTTTTCTAATATCGAATCAAGTACATGCAACAAAACATCGAAAATTTTAATTTCGTTTCATTTTACCTTATCTAATATATANGGCTAGATTCAATTATAACACTCTGTATTCTCATCCTTTCTTAATGAGATGTTTTTACTGATATTAATTAATTTATTATTTTTATTATTTGCAAATTATGTTTTCTTTTAATATACATGTTTTGCATTGCAAATCTATGACTTATATTAATAATGTTAAAGTTTCTAAAAAAGCATAAAATAAATTTATATTTATAGATATAAACTTTCTCCATAATCTCCATGTTTGAAACTTGTTATATAATAACAATTTATATCAAGTTTAATTTTCAATATTAATTTACTTATAAAATAATATAAAATTGAATATATATTATTAACTAATACGAATATGGATATAATACTATATATAATATACAATATTTTGAATATAACTGAAGATAATTTTAACTATACATAACACATACATATTTTTTACCAAAATTCATTAATTCATTAAATATTTTCTACATGATAAAAGATATTATCTTAAAAATGATAAGAAATGATTTATTCTTATCAGTGTATAAAAGAAAAATAATAAATAAAATAATATTCAATTTAATTAATTAATTTTATAATTTTAACAAATTGTTGCATATATAAATAATATCATTATAAAAATAAATATGGTTATTAATAAAACATTTATATTGAAAATTATATTAAAACACAATATTATTAATCTAAATTAGAATTCTTATTATCCGAATACTTATAGTATTTGTTATAAATTTATTCAGTTCGAGAATATATTTCCTTAATACGTATATAATTATATAACTATATTAATCATATATTATTTAATTTTGGAATAAAATGAAAATAATTTTAAATTATTACAATGTCAAAATATAATTTTAAAATTAGTTTCATATTTAAGTAAAAAATATAATAAAAAATCCCAATAGATGCATGTGAGATTATATTATATCTATTAATAGGGAATATAAATATTCCGAGAATTTTGCTCTTTAGTGAAAATAAGAAACATTAAGTTTGAGTGAAATAGAAAAAAACATCATCGTTTGATTGTTAACCAATACAATTATTTTTTTATTACTTTATATGTAAGCACATCAATCTTTGATTGTTTTTCATCATTTCTTTTTAATATTAACAAGATATTATTTTGTATCATTGAATAAAAATATTAATGTAGAAAAATAATTATTATTGCGTTATTAATTATTGATTTATTTATATATTTATTATTAATTATTTGTTACTAATAAAATCCTATTTTTTATTTTAAGTAATCGCAAAAAAAAAAAAATAATTTGAATCAATGAGAATGCAAAGATGAAAATTTGAAGAACAACTTTTTGAAAATATAAAAAGTTGTACAAATACTACAATAATTTATAATGTTATTTTAATTTTATTGAAATAACGAATATTTTTCTATATAAATATTTTTTTAAATATATAAATATATAATATATAAATTAAAAATAATGATAAATTTATTAAGAGTATTAATAATCTTCCATCAAGAACTATTAAACTGTGAGTTATAATATATAATTAATAATAATAATGTTTGATTAGTATTTATCTTAGATATTTTATATGAAATATGTTTTTGTATAAAATTATAAATAAAGAAGAAAACAATTACTTTTAATTAATATTTACAATGATATTTTAATGATTTGGAAATAAAACATTATGTATAGTGAACAATTTTATGTTATAAAATAAAAATTAAATAGTCAGATAATCAAAAAATTTTATGACTAAATTATACGTAATACATACCTACATATAAAAT
>NW_006264145.1:196368-201805 GCF_000469605.1 Apis dorsata
AAATAATTACATAATACATAATATACATAGTAAATTAAAAAATAGAAAATATACATAATATATATTTAATATTATTATATTAATTATTAGATATAAATAAAATTTTCATTGATATATCGCTATTATCTATTATTACAAATAAAAAATAAATCAAATATAGAAGATTAAATTATTTTTATTAATTATAATATCAAATTATAATTTCAAAATATGATTCACTTTAATAATTGAAATATTAATAATTCTAAAATATTGATAAAACATAAGCAAAATATAAGTAAAAATATATTATTTTTTCAAATTTTTTAAAAAAATTTTATCTAAAAACTATTTTAAAAAATATTATTCTATTACAATAGATCTATTTAAAAAAAAAATATTTTAAAATTGTAATAGAATAATTGCATTTATTTAATTTTGCACTTTCATATATAAGTAATTCAAATGTTTATTGTAATATTTATTGTATATATATTGTAATATTAATTTAACCTGAATAATGAAAATAATATTGTATAAATTCTTGAAATTCTGGTATTCTTTTTTATAATTACAATATTAAAAATGTGATATAGTTTTATTAAATAAAAAAAAAATTAAAAATGAAATATATATATTATATATATTTTTTTATGTTTCTTAACAAATTGTATTATTATATTAATCTAAAATAATCTTTTTTCGATATTATTTTCTTTATTTTATTATATTAGAAATACAATCCAATATATCTGATATATTTGATATTCAGTCGATTCTAGTATATTAGATTATTGAAATTCTACTAATAAAAGGCATATCGCTTGTCCATGACAATAAACTACATTAAATTTATATTCCATATCAGTTTTTTTCTATTTCTCAAAACTTAACCATTATTACAACTAAACATATGAAACATATAAATTTATTGGTGAATAATATATCGACAAAAAATTAAAAGAAAAATATTCATTGTAACGCTATGAAACAGTTGTTTTGTAGCCTGATAATGTCACATTATTAAAGATACTGTCAAATAAATTAGAATAGGAAGTTTATTTTATTCTTCAGATATTATAATTTCGTAATATGGTTTGAAAAAATAATATTTCAAGAATCACCATGTAAATGAAAATGCAAAGTATTTATTAGAATAAAGTAGATAAAAAACTTAAAATGATTCTAGAAATTAAAACAAAAGTTGATATATAATGATATAAAAATATTTATTGAAAATTATTTTTCAAATTATACACAATTTAAATTTTGCAAATAAGATGGAGAAAAAATGGTAAAGATATTTTATTCTATTCTCATTTCTTTTCTTTATCTAATGCAAAATTAAATTGTTTATAATTTCAGAAATAAAGTTTAATGAATATTTTTGCTCAACTTTTTTAATTTCTAAAATCATTTTTTTAAATTTTTTGACTATTTGTTTAAATATTTTTTATATATTTTGTTTTTAAATGAAATTCAATTCTTGCTTAAATAGATTAATAAGAATAGATTAATTGATAAACATTAGAAGATAGAAGAAGAAACATAAAAAAGAAAATTAAAATAAAGTTATTTTAATAAATATTTTAAAATAAAAAATCTATAGATAAATTAATAGATAAAAATCTATAGATAATTAATAAAAATATAAAGTATATAATCTTTAAGATTATATATACGTTCAGATTTTTAAACGTGAATTAAAAAATATTATAATAGAATAGAATAATAACCATAAGTACATTAATAATAATATTAATATTAATTTATATCTTATAATATATATTTTATTATTATATTAATAATAAAATACTAATAATAATCATAATATGCAAATCTTATATACTCATATATATTATAATATTATATATATCTGTATCATATATCTTCTGCTTACAAATTTATAACATTTTAGGATAATTAGGTTTTTTCGAATTACACTATTTTCAGAATTATTTTTTATTAATCAAACGTCATAGCTTCATAAGTATGTTTTAACAATGTTGACATTTCAAGGAGAAATATCAATTACTTATTATTATTACTAATTACTATTTATTATTACTAATAAAACCTCTTATCGAAATTTTCACGCAATTAAATGAAGTCAAAATGGTCAACGAACGAAGATAGACACGGATTTTAATAATTTTTCAACACGTATCATATCACGTGCCATTTTTTTATCAATCATAATGAGAATCGAAATGTTTCTGATAATAGTTATTCCATTTTTATATATACTACGATTGATTGTAGCGACACATCATTATATTCCACTCATTAGGCAGGAAACGATGAGTCATAGAAATGAAATCACTTCGATAATAAAAAGGTCCGTGAACCATACACGTCGACTTTCGAAATCTCTGATGAACATAATTCTACATATATAAAAATTCGTAATACAAACATCGATAGAATATTCGAAATACAATTTCGAGGAAATACAATACTTCAAATGATAAATGTTTGTAATATAATCTGAACGATAAGTATATGAAATATCAATAAATTTTTTTGATCGATCGAATAATCGAATAAAAATATACAAAGTGTCCTAGAAGTTAAGACTTAAGTGATGATATTTAAGATGATTTCAAGCAACTTTTTTCTTTACAAAAATTCTTGTTTCAGCTTTATTAATGAGTAATAACAAAAAATATTTGCCTATCATAAATTTGCAGCTGTAGCATTAAGTGAACGATTTACTAACAATAAATTTGATCAAATAATGGAAGCTCGGTAACTCAAGCAATATATCATTACAAATTTATACTTTGTAATTAGTCAGCATTTTTCGTTAATAAAGTTAATAAAGTTAATAAAGTCGAATCTTCCTAAAAAAAAGTTATTTGAAATCATTTCAAGAATCAATTATCAGTTAAAAATTTAAATTTTGTTATTTAACTTCTAAAATATTCTATATATATAAAAATGATATGTGTTTAAAATGTCATTAAGTTTTTTAATAATTTTATTGTTTTTCTTCTTTATTCGATTTTTCCTATCGTATTATCGATTTATATTATCAATACAAATGATGATGAAAAAAAAAAAGAAAGTAATAAATTTTAAAAATTTTCCAATAAAAAATTTAATTAAAATTTGTATAATTTATTTAAATTCTTTGAATAGTATAATAATGAATGAATAAATATATAATTATTTATAATTGATAAATAAAGTTAAATTGTTAAATATAAAACAAGAATATATAAAATTTTTTGTAAAATGTATATCATTTAAAATAAAAATAATTATAATTATAAATTATAAATGTAAAGTTTTTTATAATTCATAAACATACAAAATTCATAAATAATCTAACAAATTTAGTTATCACATTTTATATATAATCAGTGATAAAAATTTTCATATATTACTTTATAAGAAAATGAATTTATTTCTAAAATTCTAATTTTAATAAAAGTTTATATATATATATGTAAAACATATATACAAACTATATTATATGCATAATATATTATATGCAATTTCTTTTTTAACAAAAAATTTCTTTGATGTATGAAATCAATCTTCAAATGTATAATTTTTTTATTTTTTTAATATAATTTCGCCTGAATATTTTACGTAATAGGATACTACACATTTATAAAATTTTACTCTATTATATAGATTATTATCAATTATATTTAAAAAACGAAAAAATACTAAAACATTAAAAAATTTATTTTATTCTTTGAAATGATATTTCGCTAATAAAGAAATTGTTTCATATGTTGAAACAGGATATTAATATATTCGATGAAATATTTTTTAAATTTTTTAATTTTAAAGACCGAAACAAAGTATAAAAAAATATTTGAAGTTTATTTATTAAATTATTAACAATTTAGGTTTGTGATGAAATGAAGTTGAATAGAATAAATATGATAAATATAGAGCTATCTCTATCTTCATTTAATGTGAACATCAATTGTTAATAATTTAATAAATAAATCGATATTTATTGTATAATATATATTTTTGTATGCAAATTTTTCTAATTTTTATGAAATCTAATATTTTCTATTTATAATGCTTTTTATAAAAAAAAATTATTATTCAATAATAGAAATTATTATTTGAACTCTCATAAAATATATAAAGACTTTTGTGATTGACTGTGTCAATATAAATCGATCATTAAAATTTATTTTTAATATCTTATTAAGCTATAATAAGCTATCCCTATCAGAAATTCAAATAACCGATCAATAAATAAAACATCGAACTTTTTCGATTTAATAATTACAAACATAAATTTCAGATTTTGAATTGTGAATTGTGATTTTGAAACTAGCCGAGAACATGTTTATGGGAAAGTTTTCGATTTATCGTTCAAAACACTGTCTGTCGCGATCGTAAATTTATTACGAACTAGAAAACTCAATGGCAGCGACGATGCCTAATCTCTTACAAGGCCAATTATATGTTCCATTCGAAGCCTGAAAGACGGAAAGAGCATCGCCATTGTGTGTATTTAATCAGTGCGTCGAACGTATAAAAAGTGCGACACGAGCAGCAAGTGCACGTGCACGTAAGGTGCATGTTTTTGTTTGAACGTGCACGTTTTTCGCTTCCACTACATATCCGTCTTATATATAGGAACACGTTCGCATGAATCAATGACTTTACGTCATAAATTTCATAATTGATATCGTATATCGAGTTGGCTTTTAAACTCGAAGAAGTTTTTAAAATTGCACAGAAAGATGACGCATTGCTTCTTATATTTAAAAAGATGATAAAAGTACCATAAGATAGATTGATAATAACATTTTGAATATATTGAAATAAAGTATTACATAGGATTAGGATAGGAATTATTACGTTAGCAACAAAAATTTTTATATGAAAATGTTACTATTAAATTAAAAATAATTCTGTTTATGTATAAGAAAATTAAAAATTAAAAGATTTTTAAGGAAATAAGAGTTTATATCAAATTCATAATAAACACAAATTATTTTTGGACGCATTTTTTATGTACTTGCTCGGCTCAATGCATTGCACTAATTTTTCATTTGGTAAACAAAAAAGGCGATATTTTTTAAATTTTCTCTATTACAATCATTTTTAACTACATTTTTAAACTTAAAATTATTATTTAAATTATTATTAAAATTATAAATTTTGATTAATGAACTAAATAATAATATTACTTCTAAAAAAGCTAGATTAAATAAAAAAAACTTACAAAGAAAATATTTATATAATTTTAAATTAATAAGAAAAAGTTAATTTAAGAAATTTATTTTGTTTATTATATATATATATATATATATATGAATACATTTTAAATGATATAATTGGTTATATTATTCATTATATAATCAAAATTTGTACTAATATTTATTATATATATTTTTTGAGATATTTAACATATTTATATTCGTTTCTTTATTAGCACGTCCAATATTAATAAAGAAAAATATTTGAATATAAAAAA
>NW_006264145.1:202053-202856 GCF_000469605.1 Apis dorsata
GATAAAATATAAAAATTTAATTGTTTTATAAGTCAAAAAAATAACTTTGTTAACTTTGTTATTGTTGGCTATAAAGCTTGAATTTAAAAAAATTCAAAAATCAAAATTTTTCAAGTTAATTAATACTTATTAATAATTATAATTTTTAATTTTTTTAATAAAAAATAAATATACCTTAGAAAAAAATATATAAATATTCAGAGAATTTGAAAAATTTTAAAATTTCACGAAATAAATAAGAATAAGCTTTGCAAATTTAAAATTTATTTATATATATTTTTTCATTTATTTCTAATAGCATTCATACATATCATAAATGTATGTTAAGTTTATTTTAAAATTTTAGTAAAACGTTTAGAAATATTTGAAATTTTTTATAAAAAATAATATAATTTAAATCAAAATATCAAAGCTGGAAAAATTTTAAATAATCTGAAATATTTTTAGAAAAAATTATATTAAATATTATTTGTTTAATAATTTATCAAATATTATCAAAAATAAAAAGTATAAATTTCAATATAAAAAAAAATCTTATATTTAGTTCGTATATTTATAAATAAATTGAATTTTTTATATCTTATTATAGTTATTATATGATTTTAATACATTATATCATATTATAAAATATTAGAAATTAGTCTTAATAATAATTTTAATGAATTATTTATTTTAAAATAATATGATTAATATTAATATATATTTTGTGTAAAATTAATATATAATTATTTCTTTGTAACTACTACTTTTAAAGAAAGTTTATTTGCAATATTTAGCATTAAAATAAAAAAATTTATTTATAA
>NW_006264145.1:202879-207096 GCF_000469605.1 Apis dorsata
TTATAAATATATTTATAATTATATATATAGTTTTGAAATTTGTCTTCTTCAATCGTGCAAAATATAATATTTAAAATTCAATTTTCAAAAATGTATATATTATTAAATTTTTAAATACATTTAGTAAATGCAAAGTACTTTCGTTTCAATTTTTTCTATACACTGATTAGATTATTTTTGCATATTAAAATATATTTAAAAATTACAAAATAAATAAGAACAAAATAGAGAAAACAGTTGAAAAAAGTAAAAATAAGAAATTGTAAAATAAAAATATAATTTCAAACAAATTAACTATATAATAAACAAATTATTAATTATATAGTTACAGTTTTATTTAAAGAAATCATATTTCATCAAATGCATTAATTAAAATTCATCATATAATATTGATAATCAAGTACGAAGAAATGGAGGATTTGAAAGAAAGATTTGAATATGATTATGAGTTAAATACATAAGTAAGTACATAAATATATGCTGACAGCATTAGATCTGATGTTAATAATCTGATAACACACTTCCTTTTTACTAACACCTCTATAAAAAACATGAATCTATTCGAACAAGTACTGCAATCATAATAAAAATAAAGTAATTTAAATAGAAAAATTGATAATAATTTTTTTTAATAAAAATTAAATTAAATAATTATTAAATATTAATTATTTCGAAAATCATAAATAAATGATACATACAAAATCATAATAAATCCTGTAAGTAAATGATATAAGATAAAAAAAAATAAAAAATATTTTTATATTAATATATATAATTTTATAATAATATATAATATTTCTTATATAAAAGATTTATAAAAGAAAATGTTAAGATTTTCTATAAATAAATAAAAAATATAATATGAACAGAATTATATTTATAATGTAATCAAGTACATGATATAATAATAATAATAAATTTATATTTACAGTATACAGAATGTATTTATATTATCAAAAGAAAATAAATCTAGTAGATTCTTTTAAATTTTCTTCTTCATTTCTTTAATCATGATCATAAAAAATATTCATTTTGCATAAATATCCACAATCTAGTTATGAATAATTTTTATTGTATTGCATAATATTTCTTATGTTACGAAAACTTAAATTACTTATAACTTAATAAATCGAAGTTTTAATCGACATTCTTGTACCAACTTTTGTATTAGTTACTAATACAAAATACTTAATCTAAAATCAATATATTAAAGGTGTTTCACAATTTATCTTGTATCCATTATATGTAAGATGAATGTGGAATTGAATATGGAACAATGCAAGAACATGTTCATACATCATATGTTTCCCTATTCGATAGCACTATTTGCAAATATATCCAGAGACTTGATTTAGATACACGAATAGTAGATATGTCAGTTTGAAATCCCGAAGGATGTCGTAAATTAGGATTTTCTCTTAATCTATGATCACTCTCCATCTAGCATTTCCTGTTTCCATGTTTGGCTTTATTTCGAATGTCTATATATATTCTATCCTATCAATTTTCTACATCCGTGTTCCTCCATCACCGCAATTTGTTTTTCTTATTTAATACCGGTTACTAAATAATAAAAAAGTATTCGTTTACTTTTTTTTACTTGCTATGTTTATATACATGTATTTACATACAAGAACTTATACTAACTTATATATATTATATAAATATAACAAATATGTAATATGATACTTGAAATGGGGGCTAATCCTGTTTAAAGTTGACATTCGTTTAACATGATTAAAAAACTGTTAATTGAAAATGAAACTGACAGATATGATCGCAACAAGATAATAGCGACTTATAAAAGTGTCGAGATTCAAAATACTTGTTTAAATTTACAATCAAATCATAAAAATCTTCATAAACTATTATATTACATTTTACGTGATCTCAATTAATAACTTATATTGTCAAATCTAACAAAAATTTTAAATGAAACTTTATACATAGAAGAATTTTTTTTTTTTTCTTTAATCAAATATCATTTCGAAGCATTGAATACTTTTTTTGTTTTTATTTTTAATATAAAAACATTTAAACTTCTAAAATATTACAAATTTCTTTTAATCCATTGCAATAAAGTAAAAGTTTTTTTAACTTAAATTATTTGTAATATATCCAAATGCATTATTTTATTTTTGTAATTTGAATTTACGAGAACCAAACTTTTACAAATCGAATTTATCTTTATATGTCGAATTTCTATTTGATGCTTCTTCTGTTATTCGAAGTTTATAATTATATCATAAGATCATTCGATATTGTTTCATTTTTTTTTTTCTCAATCGTTAGGATTGTTTCAAACTATTCTTGATAGAAAGTATTCTTTAAAATCCTTATATCCTGCGACATCTGTCGCTTATTTCTCAATCATCAACTTTCAAGATTGAATTTTCCTTTGTTTGATTTCCATTAAAATTGGAAAACTATAGATTGATTTTATATATAATTTATATTTTATATATAGTATATATAGTTTTTATATATATTTTAGTTATATATGTTGACTTTTCGTTTGTTAAATCTTTTTCATTTGAAAATTTTGATAAATCAAAACTTATATAACTTATATAATGCAAAATTTCAATTTTTCTCTTCGAGTTATCGATTATAACTTTATAATGTGAGATAGAAAACTTTTCATATATAAATATTCAACTTCTGTACTATATTCTATCATCCTGTTGTAAAAGTATTTCCAAGCGAAATTATACTAATTCAAAACATAAAAAAATATAAACATAAAATAATATAAAAACATAATATATAAACATAAAATATAAAAAAATAATGAAAATTTGAAAATTAATTTCAACCTTTTAAAGAGATTTCCCAACAAAAAAAGAAATTTTTGTGTGTATAACTCATCATTTGTCTTATAAATATAATTTTCACTAAAAATTTAGAATTAATTAATAAAATTAATAGAGTCTATTTATAAGATAGTGTATAAAGATTTTTGTGATTGACTATACATACTATACATATTTAATGATCATTATAGAGGAAGATAGTGAAAACAGTAGAAAATTAAAGTAAACTTATTATTCCGAATGTGGATATAAGTGTACAAATAAAGTAACAGAAATTCTGAATAAGTAACCATCTGACATCTCGACAAAGGAGTGTTTGATATAAAGTCAATTACTAAGTATTTGTAAAGATGGATTTACACTTGATAATTATTTATATTGCGTTATCATCCAATGATGCAATATAATGCCACGATTTTATTCCATATCAATTATTGCGCTTTCATATTATAGATAATAAAGATTCTTATTAGTGAAAAAGACATCAGTTTTTCTTATGATATAAATAAATAAAAAATGGGACGATACTATTCAAATTAACTTAATAATTACTTGGATATCATGTCATTTAATGATGACGAAAAACTAATGAATTGATCAATTGATATATTTTTGAATTCTATTTTGAGTGACAACGATACAATGCTTCTCGTTTACACTGATACGAAACAATGATATAACATAAGAACATTAATTACATAACAAATGTAGACAAGTCACAATGGATTTTTCAATAAAGAGAAAAAAATATATTTATCATTTTTTTTTAATATTGTTGATTTTTACTTATTCGATGATCTAAATTTCTTTAATTAAATTGGATATATTCTATAACATTAAATTAAACTAAATTTAATTATTTGTTCACATATTTTTTTTTATTGTTTTTTATAGAAATGAATTTATAATTAACAAATGTATTATAGTATTTATTAGTATTTATAATATTTATTAGATATTTATTATATAATTATATAATTATATATATTATATTATTGTAGTATTTATAGTAAAATACAAATATAATAACAACTTTTAAAATTTTTATTCTGGATTCTCTCTTTTTTTCTATGTGTATGTGTGTGTGTGTGCGCGTGCGCGCGCGCGCGCGCGCGCCTTCGTCTGTATGTGTATTTAATTTAATTAAAGATGTTAAAAATATTTTGAAAATAATGCAAATATTTGAATCATTAATATAATTTTGAATCATTAAATTCGAATAATTAACAATATTAAACAAACTTCTTTTAAAATAAAATATAAAATCCATTGTTAACAAAATATAATTTTTTTGATAAATTAGATTGTTTAAAACATAATTAAAAAATCAAAAAAAATATTATATAAATCAATAATTTTTATAAAAAATTGCTATTTTAATTATAGATTTATATATTTATAATT
>NW_006264145.1:207134-207814 GCF_000469605.1 Apis dorsata
TTTTATTATAAATTTTAAAAATGTGCCAATATTTTTTTGATGCGAAAAATTGTGACTTCATTTAATTTTTAATATTATTTCATTATAACAAGTTAGTTATCAATTATAATAGAATACTTATCAATTAAATCAATTACATAAATTTGTAAAATACAATAAACATTTTATTGAAAAAAACAAAATTGAAATCATTTTTTTTATAATTAATATGTATTATAATAGATCGTTAAAGTTAAATAAACATTAATCTTCGAAATTTTATTATTTTAATATTTTTGTAAATAATAATTATTATTATTATCATTTATATTATTGTAGTTATTTATTCTTAAATGCTTTTACGAATTTGAAATCAGCTTATTTTATATGCAATAATTTAATATTTATATAAAACTGTTCTAAAAAATTGGAATAGAAATTAATTGAATCATATTCTATTCAGAAACAAAAAATAATAATATAATATGATTTTAATTTCATCGATAATAAATATATAATTAAATGAAAATTACTTTATAAATAATATTTATATTTTATAGATTAGTATTTCAATAGAAAATACCTATACATAAAAAATGTCAGGTACAATATTTTATTTATAATATCTAGAATATTTAATATTTATTCAATTTTTATATATACATATAATTTTATATACATATATAATATTTATATACATA
>NW_006264145.1:207827-208097 GCF_000469605.1 Apis dorsata
ATAATTTATTAGCAAATAAAATTTTTAAATTAATTAAAATATTGATTGGAATTTGTACTTAAGTTATAAATAATCTAATTTTGTATTAGATTATGTAAAATGAAGACAGATTCAGCTGATCGATAGATATTATCATATCGCAGTGTCACTTGTCTACTAGACTTTTCAACGAAAAGTTTAAAAAGGATATACTCATATATCATTTTAGACTAACGCTATTAAATTTTAATGCAATGTAATAAATAACATATTAATATTAATATATATTAT
>NW_006264145.1:208311-209854 GCF_000469605.1 Apis dorsata
CATTGTAAGACCATATTTCATTAATTTTAACATAAATCTATTTTAATCAATTAATGATCAAGTAATGATAATATTTGATGTAATATTGAATATATATTATGTAGAATATTGTATTATATCAAAATACAAAAAATATATTATAATAATTAATAATTAATCGATTATATATATTTAATAAAAATTTAATATTATTTAAAAAAATATATAATCTATAATAATTTTATAAATACTTTTTATTTTTACTTTTTTATTTTTCTCAAATTTTACGAAATTATATGAATTGTATAATTAATAATTGTAAACAATATTAATAACTTAATGATAACTATTAATAACTTTATAAATTTATTACTACTAAAAAAAATTAATAACTATCCAGTGACTTATAAAGTATATTCTTTATAAAAAAAATTTTTGAATATTTTTTATTTTGTATTTCTAATATTTTTTACGATATAATTACTTCATTGAATTTTTGAAGGATAAATCCATTTAAATAATTGCGATATTGCGATATAATACTGCTGATCAGTCAAAATTGCAATAAATTATTTATAACTTAAAACTTAATTACAACATAAATTTATTAGAATTTAAAAAATAAATAACTAATCTACAATTTTGCATATGAATTTTTGTATTCGTTTAGAATCAAATCTTTGTCTAGAATCAAATCCCCCCAAAGATATCCCATATTTTTTTAAATACCCTGTACATGCTTTCTAGTTTCGAATATGTATCTACGGAGCAATAATTTGTCGAAACAAAATCGGTAGAGAAGTGAGATCGAATGACCAAAATGGTTTGTTAATTACATTAATGCATGCAGGAAACATGATAAAAAAAGATGGGCACTTACGTATCGGTACGCAAACGGATACACGCGATCACATTTAATCGTTTAAAAGCACTTACTGGGTCGCGAAACGTTTCGATGCCTATAGAAAGAGGCAGCGTTGCCACAGTCAAACTGTCTTATCCATTTTCGCGTAAGGTTAACGACCGTCCGGTTTGCGAAACTCGATGACTTGTAACGAATAAGTACGAACATCTGCTGGAAATGATCGTACATCCCACTCCTACGGACGTGTCGTATTCGTGTAATTTGAAATGGTGGTTTCACATAGACATTGCGGCAGGGTTAAACAATACAATGGAAAGAAAAAACTAGAATTATATAATTGTTTTCTAATAATGAAGCAATACTTACCTTCTTTTTAAATTTCGAATATATGAAAGATAATTTCTGAAATTAATTTTTCATTTGGATATGTTTTTAAATGTGTTTTTTAATTTTTATTTTTCTTACAAGGAAGCATATAAAAATCATATATCTGGATGTATTTATTTTAATTATATTTATTTTTAATTTAAAAAAATCTTGCAAATTTTATAATGATTTTCTGATTTTATCGAAATATTTGTTAATAATATTTTGCAGTAAATGATATATATACATATATATATACATATATATATATACATATATATATATATATATATATATATATACATATATATATTTTAAAAAATGATCAAATTT
>NW_006264145.1:210420-223211 GCF_000469605.1 Apis dorsata
TAAAATTTAAAATTTAAAATTTATATTTATATAAATATATATTAAATTTATATTTCGAATTTAGAACAAAAATAATCAAAAAACAAAAAATAATAAAGAAAAAAATTAAATCAAATAATAAATCTGGAGTTGATGACATTTGCACATATTATCAGGAGATGAATTGCTTGCAAAAAAATAATGTACAAAGTATAATTAGGCACATAAAGACTTTTCCCTGATTGAGAACATAACTTAATCATTCTCTATATTATTATCATTAATTAATGTAAATGACTATATATAGTTTATATAGTTTAAAATATTTCGTTTCATTGTTATTTTAATTATTAAAATAAATTTTTTTAATTTCATTTGTTTTATTTTTCATTCATTATGAAAATTTCTAATGAATACTTTTTAATTGACATAATTTGTTTTATTAATTATAAAGTTATAAATTTTCAAAGTTAAGTATGAGGTTAAATATACAGATTTTTCTTATTAAAAATATTATTATTAATCATAATATTTTTTTTTAGTTTTATATGATAAATTTATTGATATTTCAAAATGAATATATAAAATAATATTCACAATGTAAATAAATAAGCAAATTAAAAATACTTACGAAATAAAAACTTCTTTTTATATGTTTCTTTTAATATGTTCCAAATCTAATCTAAATTTTTGTGCAAAATTATTTTATATAGAAAGAAACATTATTTCCTGAAAACAAAAATTAAATTAATTTTTAGATAAACAAAAATATGAATGAAAATACTAATAATTTTTTATGTTATGTAATTTGTTAAAAAATTGATTGATCGAATTCAAAATCTAAGTATTAAAATAATTTAAATATTATAAAAGAAAATTGTTATTAAAAATTGTGAATAAAAAATAGCGAATGCTTCAAATCCATAAATAAAATATATAACGATTTTATACAAAGAAAAATTATTTAAAAATTATTAAGAATTTATTCGAAGAAATAACATAAGAAATAAAAATAATATTGCAATATTAATCTTACATCTATATTATAAGAGAATCTGAGAAGTAAATAAAGGAAAAAGGAAGAAAAAAAAGAAAAGAAAGATTGCAATAATAATTATATTATACTTATTATATTATATATTATTGTACTTAAATATAATAATTATACTTATATCTGATCTATTATTATAATACATTTATTATATCTTATTATTATTTATATTTCTATTGGATTTCATTTTATCAGAAAAGTTTCATAAATTTATTGATATAATTTTAAAATGATATATAAATTAAAAATTGAAAAATTTCATTTTTTTTTAAATTAATCATGTCAATATTTATTATTCTAATTATTTTTAATCAAATATAAATTTAAAAGCTATTGTCATTTTGATTTTGATTTTAATCTCAATAATATCTGGCAGCCTTATATTTGTTCAAATAAATTTTAAATCGAATGTGAAATTATTTATATAAAAATTTATTTGAATAAAAAATTGTCATTCACAAATAATTATTTGAAGTTCTTATTCGAATAAAACTTTTATTCTATTCAAATAATTTTATTAATAGTTAATAGTTGATAATAAATCACAATAATGAAAATTAAAAAATTAAAAAAAAAAAATAAAAAATCAATCATATTTCAATTTTTTTAAAGAAACTATAGAATATTTTTTTTATATATATACAAATTGATACATTCTCTTTCTCATATTCTCTTTAATTTTTTAATATCAATTTTTTTTCTAAATTTAAAATAACAATTTTTCTTTTTTATTAATTATTTGTGACAGAAGGATATTTTTCTTCGAAAATTTTGTAAATATTTAATAATAATTTCTTAAATTATTTATTTATAATAAAAATATAATTTACTATAAATTGAAAATTTTTTTTTATTGAAAAAATATATAAATATATAAATATATGTTACTGTTTATTAACTTATTTATTGTTTGTTAACTTATTTATTATTTGAATATTTAATACGTGATTAAAGTATTATATTGAATTATGGAAGAAATCATTCAGGAGGAAAAACAAAAGTAAATATAAAGTGTTATAGGTTTTAATTAAAATTTAATTTGTTATAGGATAATTAAAATTAATTAATTAAATAGTTGTGATTTTTATTTTCAAATCCCATTCATTAAACACGCTATAACTTGCATCGAATTATGGAAGAATTCACGTAAAAACTTGCTCAAAAAAGCTCGGAAATTTTCGTGACTCGGATACGGAAATGGACTAGCATAAGGTAACCATTTTTGGTTACCTTACTTGGTTAAATGAATTTTTTGGGATAGAATTTATACCAAATAGGATTGTAATTTGTACAAACATTTTTGTCAAACAATTGAATTGAATTAATAAAAGTTGAAAAGTACGAATAAGAAAAAATTGTACAATAATTATTTCTTGTTAAATAAAACTATAAGGAAAAAAAACTTAATCTTGATAAAAAAAAACGTAGATAGAATATAATATATGTCATCGCATTAAATGTGTAAGAAATGTGTAGAATAGATGCTTAGTAATTATAAATACATTTAATTTATATATAATTTTATTTGATTTTGTATTATTTCACATTATTTGGAATATAATTAATATAATATTGATATAATAATGATATAAATATTTCTTTTTAAGATATTTTTAAAATATTTTAAGATAACTTAAAATATTATTTCAAAGAAAATCATTTTATAAGCGTTTATAAATTTATTATGTTTTATAAAAATTTCGAATAGCATTATTTTAAATTTATTTTATAAAGTTTTAGATATTTTAAAATAATATTAAATTTATTTATTTTATTGATTAAATATTTCATTAAATATTTTTTATGTCAAAATAAAAATAAAAATATATTTAATATTAAATTATTTATTTGTCATTTCACGAAATAAATTATTTCTTATTATTATTGGTTACTTTCTATTTTTAAAACAATTTAATTACTTATATTTTAATAATATTTTAATAAAAGTAATTTCGTATAGTCAAGAATTTTTTTTTTTGCATAAAATTTTTCATACTTCAAAATCTGAATAATTTACAATTAACTGAATGAATTTTTTATTTTTTACATATATTACTATATATACTATATTTATTTATTATATATACTATATATTATTATGACAATTTTAATGATAATATTTTTACAAAAAAAAAAAAAAAGTTCAATTAGAAAATAAAATAATAAACTCTGTAGTTGGCCAATATTTTTTATTAATTTGTTAAAGTTGAAACGAAAATTTTTACGAAGAAAAAAGTTGCGTAAAATTATCTAAAGAATTTTTTATTTTTGGAATTTTAAGCTATATTCTTATACTTTGTGTACTTGTAATATATAGAATATCAATACAATGTAAATTTATAAGGCACTTTCAAAGAATCGATTGTCGAAAACAAAAATTAGTATAAAATAATGTTGAAATTTATTTATTAAGTTATAAGCAATTGAAGTTTATATTAAATGAAACATGAGACAGATAAAATGAGACATTTATCTGTCATTACATTCTATTTCAATCTCTCTTAATCTAATAAAAATTTAATTTTGTTTATAATTTAATAAATTATAAATAATTTTAATAAATAATTTAATAAATAAGTCTCAATCAATATTTTTGAATATCAAATTTTTGTGTTTGTTTTTTTTAAATCGATTCTCCAAAAACCATGTATAAGAATTAGATATTGTAAAATATAAGTAATCTTATTATGTACATTTATTTATTATAATATGTAGTAATATAACAATAATTTTAATTTTATTTAATAAATTGATATTGAACATTTGTAAATTAATATTTATTAATTTTTTTATTTTATATTTTAATTAATTTAAATGTAAAAAATTTTATAGAATATAATAAATTATTTTATATTTCATAAGAAAAAGAATAAAAAAAAAATATTTTTTAGTATCATGACTTCCTCTAATTCTTGTATGAATTTTCTATTTATTTTTTAATTCTCAATATTATATCGTATTATGACTAAGATTTTTATAATAATATTACTAAATAATTTATAATAACATTTAATTATTATGCAAAATACATATAAAATAAACAAAACATACATAATAACAAAAATATATACTTATATTAATAAAAATCTAATAAGCAATTTAGTAACAATTTTTGTTTAAAATATAAATAATCAAAATTTAAAAATAAATAATTTTGTTTATTTTTTATGTTTTAGCTACAAGATTCTCTCTTCTTTCTTAACTATACAATTTTTTAATTCATTTATTTTAATTTAAGAAAAAATTTTATGAAACAATCATTTATTAAGATTTAATACTTTAAGAGAAATAATAAAATATTAAAAACAATATTACATAAAAAAATGATTTCTTTTTATAATTACTTTAAAATTAATTTAAAACTTAATATGCAAAATAATGTTAATTAATTTAATAAGGATATTATAATTGAGAAAAAAAAACATGTTATTATTGGAGTTATGTAAAGCTCCTTTGTAAATCATTCTCTTTCTTTTTTTTTCTCTATTTATCAAATATAGAAATAATGAAAATCTATCTTTTCTACGTCATGAAATATGGCGTAATATGCAATTTATTAGATTAATATTCATGTGCTTAAAGATACAAAGATATATGCAAAATAGTGAAGAAAATAGTTTTCAAAATAAATACTTCTTTTATGCTTTAAACTTTTTGTTTTATAGCAACTATATTTCACTTTATAAATCTAATATAGATAAGTAGTTGTTTTCAGATTTCACTACTTAAAAATAAATGCAACGGATAATGTTAAATATAATTTGAAAAATCAAGATTATTAGCTTTTTTAGAATTTTAGATAGAAAAATTTCTATCATTAAATTATTAATTAAAATTAATTATTAATAATGAATAATCAAATAATAATTAATAATACTTGCAAATTTCTAAAAAATAAATAAAATCTGAAATAAAGAAAAACTTAATTCAAGCTTTGAATCTATATTTCAAATTTAAAAGAAATTACTAGAATTTTCCATAGATTTTTATTAAAATTTTTATTAAAAATTTTTATTCGAAATATATTAAAAATAAATATTAAAAATTATATAAGATTAACATCAAATAATTTTATTAAGAAAAAAACTGGTTTTCCAAATTAACTTTTAGATGAGTTTTAAAAAATATTTATTATTATAAATAAAGAAATTTATTTTTGGAAAAAAATTAAAACATATAATAAGTATCTTAAACGTCAAATTACAATATTTCATAAAAACTTGCGATGAATAGAAAAAATAGCAAAATATTTTAAATGGATTTCAGCAATTTTTTACTATTACTTTCATAGTGATATTTATATTTAATTATTGAAATCTGAATTTTTTTTGATCAACAAATTTTTTAAGATATAATAATTTGATTTTATAATATTATTATTTTATTAATATTTTATTAATATATTATTATCTAATTTTAATTTTACTAATTTTCTGTAAATAATCTTCCTTATTATCTAAAAATATAATCTAAAAATAATTTTAGATTAGATTAAAAACAATTATCATATTGCAAGAATTCCTAATTTGCTCATTTACATTATAAATTTACATTATATAATAAAATCATTTTACATATTTAATTTTGAAACAGAAAAATAATTATATTATTTTATATTATAATCTAAAAAAGAAAAAAAGAATAAATATTATAAATAATAATAAAAATAAATATGTACATAAAATGTCAAAAAATATGTTCAAAAACATGTTTAAAATTAAAACTTCTTTATTAAAAGTTCTTGCGCAAAGCATAAAATTAATTTCGTAGAAATTATTTTTTACATACGAAATCTGGAAAATTATTGACCAAATTTTTTCACTTAAAAATAATCATATAATTTTAATTTTCTTCTTTCACTTTGATTGTTTGAATTACGCAAATATACATTTCAAACAAATGATTATTATCACAATTACTTACATCGAATACATTTAATGACTTCTATAGATACAAGAATCGCACTAAACTTGGCAATAACGCGTTCTTTTTCTGGATTTCTAGAATTTTATCGCAACTAGTCTTTTACTGAAACTATATATAGTTTCTTGTCTATAAAGAAAGAAAGAGAATGAAAAAAAGAGAAAAAAAAGAAGAAAGGCTGCTCTTGTGTTGTTGTGCGTGAAATGTGAAAGACGCCATTTTTTTGCGAACTCTCGACATTCGAGCGACGTGCACTAACGACTCCACAACATGAAGCACACTCGACCAAAAGACTGGTGAAGGGAGAGTGCACTGAGAAAAAGATGCGAGAAGAGGTTGGCAATTCGATGATAAGAGGAGAAGTAGGAAGAACGAGCGGAGAGAAAGAAACGGCTGCTTCCTTTTATGACGCAATCGATAACTTTAATCGAAGATTTTCTTTCTGAGACATTATATCCAATCTATTAGAATCAAATTTGAACTCGTAGAATTCATCGTTAAAAGATTGGAATTAAAAATAAACTTGGCTTTGCAATAATATTTTATAAAAATGATTAGTTATATAAGTGATAGTTATATAAAGTGATAGTTATATAAATAGATAATAGTTATGAAAAGAATTATGTATCAATTTTATTAATCAAAAATAGAAAAATTATCTGTTATAAATAAGTTATAATTCATAATATTACATGAAATTTATATGAAGCTTATAATAATATAATAATTTAAAGATAAAGAAATATAGTAAAATTTATAAATAAAATAATTGAAAATATATATAAATATACTTTATATTATTTAATTTACTTAAATAATTGAATTTGACATATGAAAAACAAAGACATATGAAACAAAAGATAAAAAAAACATGAACAAAAAGATATCTATCGCTTTTTATTAATATTTTTATAAAATTCATATTAAAAATCATTTAAAATGATTAATAAATATGCTTATATTTTTTGATAAAAAATAATGATTTGCATCAATCAATGTAAAATCATGAATATGTCTATATTACTTATAATCTAATATTTCAAAAAATCTGAAGTTATATTTTTTTGTGTCATATTTTTTACAATAAATAAATTAAACTAATTTAGATTTTTATAAAATTTGTACAAGTTTTTAATTTATGCATTGTAATTTATATATATATAGGATATTTAAAAAGAATAGTATTAAAAGAATGTATACAACTGACAGTTACTATCACTTAATAAGGAAACTACGATTCAGTCAATCAGTCAATCATGAAATTCGATATGTTTAATCTTACAATTCGAAATTTTTTTATTGATACTTAAACTTCAATGATACTAAATCTTCAATATTATAATTAGTTTAAAAAAGAATATAATTTTTTCTAATATAATTTTAATTCTAATAAAGAATTATAATTTACTTTCTCTTTTATTACTTTTATGATAAAAATAATAATCAAATACAAATAATTAAAATGATTTTAAATTAATAATAAGGATAATAATTGATAATAATAATTAATACATTTTACATATGGATAATTTAAAAATTATAAATAAACATTTTTTTAATTTAAATTCACTAACTAAAATCTGTACAATCTTTTTATTTTTAAATTATTATATGATTTATTGTAATATTAGATATTAAAAACATAATTTTAAAATTGTCATTCTCCTCTATTATATATAATTTATAATTATGTATTAGAAAAATTACTTTCGTATATATCTAAGAAATATATATAAATAGAGAATTCAAATAAAAAATATATACTTACAAATATAGTAAATATAGAACAAATATAGAAATCAGTTCAATCATTTTCAATCATTTTAACAACTTATTCACCTCATTCATTGATAAGCATAGATAATTTAATAATATTTTGATATCAATTACAAAATATACTATCATT
Organism: Apis dorsata; assembly: GCF_000469605.1. Classification (NCBI taxonomy): domain Eukaryota; kingdom Metazoa; phylum Arthropoda; class Insecta; order Hymenoptera; family Apidae; genus Apis; species Apis dorsata. Next base: position 218,280 of record NW_006264145.1, read on the forward strand.
TATTTAAGTATTTTTCAATTTAAAAAAAACAGCAAATTATTACTAATTTTTTAATGCTTTTAAATTCGTATATTGTGAAAAAATAAATTTATGAGAAAAAAGACATTGGTATATATTCACATTATTTTTTCTTTTTATATTTTTTTTCTCTATTATTTTTGTTTTTTTATATACAAATATTTTCGTGAGTATAACTTTTTATATGCAAGCTTTCTTTATATTATAAATATTTTTTAAACAAATATTTTCCTTATTTATTTTTTATTTGCAAAAAGTGTTACAAAATTTTCTGATTCTGATTTTCTGATAAGAATTTCGTGTAAATAAGTTATGCCGATCTTTGAATTTGAATCAATCTGCTGATTTTAAAGTTGGAAGATATTGAATTCAATTATTTCTTTCAATAGAAAAAAACTTTATTAATGAATTTAATAATAAATATTAATAAATTAATAAATTTTCCAATATTATTTGTAAAAATTATTCATAAAAATATATGTCCAATTTTTTATTAATTGATTTCCGTAAAACCGTAAAGATGATTTTTTATATTATCATCTCATTCAGTGAAAACCAATGATATTCATAAAATTTTGTTTTATATTATGCGAATAATATGTGTTCTTCCAAATGTTCATTTTGTAAAATTTGTAGTTTTTATTTATAGAAAATGTTTAGTCGTAATTTTCTGTTTTGTATTATCAGATTATAAATAATTTTAGGCGATATATATAAGCAAAATGATATGGAATAAGCGCAATGAGTGAAAACATAGTTCCAGATTATAGATTTAAATTTCAAATAGTTCTCTCGAATATATTCTTTTTATATAATAATATAATTATTAATAATATAATAATTAAATTGTGGATTTTATGCAGTTAAATTAATATATAGAAAATATTATTTAAAATGTATGTTAAATATATATAATATTTGTAAAATATTATATATATTATATATATTATATATTTGTAATACATTTTAATGTGTACATTTATTTATTATAAAATTTAATAATTTTTTTATGATTTTCAAGTAAATCACAAGAAAATATATATAGTACAATATAATAATAATATTTGAACATCATAGTACAATTTCTTTTATTTCTTTTACGAAAAATAAACTATTAAAAATTTTATCAATTCTCAATATTGTGTCATATCTAAAAGTAAAAACTATTTAAATTACGATTAAATTTGTTTATAATGTTTATAATGTTCAAAAATCATAAGTAAAATTGATAATAGAAGAAAAGAAAATTATATAATATATTCAATAGCTTATATGATAAATTTTAGAAGACAATTTTTAGCAGCATATTTGCTTTCATTATTATATACGAATATTTAACTGCGAATGCAGAACTTTGTTTTAATCAAACTAGAGCTAGTAGATAGAACTAGCTTTGTGAGATAAAAAATTTGTTGAATAGTAGGAAAAATTTTTCACATATCCAAATAAAAAAAATAGTTAGAATTCCATTTATACAAATTTTATTTGCACATAAAGATGTGTCTCAGGATGAATATTATAATTAAAAATGAGTCGAAATAAAGAATTTTTTCGATTAAAATTTTATTTTCAAATATACATGAATTTGATTAATTTTTAATACGAGTAAATTATCGATAGAAGATTATACATGTAGAATATAATTTCTTTCATTTTAAAAACTATCTTTCGAGAAAATCAAATTTAAAAATTCATCGATACAATCAATACATTATTTTTTTTTTTTAGTATAAATATATTTATTCGTTTTTAATCTCTTAATTTTAAAAAAAAATTTTATCATAAAAAAAATATTTGATATAAGATAGATTTAAAATATCTAGAATTTTTTCAAGATAAATTGAAATATTCTATATTTTTAATTTTTAAATAAAATTTCGAAACTTTATCTTTTTTCTAGAGAATCTTTCTAAAGAATCAGATATAATTTATTTTTTAATAAAGATATAACAAAGATAATGATAAAATAATATGTAAAAATCATAAAACATCATATGTAAAAAAAGAATATCAATATATTTCAAAAATTCTTAATTGTAGTTCTTGTTAAATTTCTTTAACAAATGATGTAAGAATATATTTATATTACTTAAAATTTCTGCCATGAAGCGACTATTTTTTAACAATTTCATGAATTCTTCATATTATTGAAGCCAGTAAAAGATATTGACTGATATAACTTCCTTACATTATCTATGAATTCATTAAATGTAAGACACACTAGTTTACGTGTCTAGCATCCAAAAAATTATTTCGAAATTTATTTCGTAATTATATCGTATAACGTTATTCTATAGTTTTACTTATTTACACAAATGCTCTCTTAACTTTGATTATAGATAGTTCGAGGATATTTTGTGAATTATAAATGAAAGATCTAAATATTAGAAATTATATTTAAAAAATTTATATTGTTTTACAATTTTATTATTAAAATTTATTATTAATATTCAATTTTATTATTAAAATTGAATTGTATATATAATGATATAAATATAAAATATAAAATAGAATAATTTGCTAGATATTATTATTTTGATTTTTATTATCGTTATTATATGTAACAAAAAATGTTTCATCATGGAGTTGAATCGTATTAGATACATTCTGATATTATTAGTTTTGTTTTAGATAGACGCATAGAGAACATGTGGAGATTATTAATGTTTCTTTTTAATGGGATGATATATATTTTTTACTTCACCAGTTGATACAATTTAATATTATCTATAAAAAAATATTATATTATCTATAAAAAAATATACTTATATATGCAATATATATGCAAAAATGATTAGTTTAAGAGATATTTTAACTTGAAGTTTGAAGTAAATTTATTATATAATAGAAACAAGCGAAGTAATATATCGATTGACTCTATTGTTCTTTTTAACTTTCCTAAAATTATTCAATCCTATTTAAAAAATTTGCAAATTTTATCAGTAATAATAGTATAATAATATAAAATGAGATGATAATATCTGATAAATCATCATATATATTAGAATTTAATTTTATTTAATTATAATTTTGTTAAGTAGCAACATTTATCTGCAATGTTAAAATTCTTTGTTCACATTGTATTATTTTGTAGAAAAATTTACAAAGAAATATAACCTTAATTAAAGCAAAATAGATAATTTAAAATAAAATATAAAATGACAAAATGATGATTAAAGATGAATTACATATTTAAAAAATATTATGATAAAAAATATTTAAATATTATTTAAAAGAAAAAAAATATTTATTTTTAAAATAAATATTGCTTTCTATATATAAATTATTGTTTAATTTTTATTATTATTATTTAATTATTTCTTAATTTTTCATTATTATTTTAATCCCATGATTTGTTAAGTAAAACCTTATGATTCTAATGACTATGACAATGATTAAATTAAAATTCTTGAAATTGCAAATTATATTTATATAAAAACAAAATTTGGAGATCAAAATTTATTTCTAAGAAATAAATACTTTCTATAATAAATTTTTTATTCTAAAAAATAAATATTTATAAAGGACAAATACAAAGCAATTATATGCACAATAAAAAAATTAATAGATTTATTATTTTGCAGTAACATAACATTCCATAATAAATAATAATAAAAAAAAATAAAAATTATAGTTATATAGCTGAATGATTTATATAGAAAACGTATTAACAACAAAGTATGATAATTAGACAAAAATAGTAATGATTTTATGTGATTAAAGATTATATATATTTGTTGCATAAATTTGAAGTGAAAGAAAATGAGATAACATTAAAAGTCAAAGAAAAACGAGTAAAGTGTATTATATTTGATCAATAAACAAAAATTGCAAAATATATTTGATCAATAAATAAAAATTGCAAAATATATTTGATCAATAAACATTATTTTTTTCTATATATAGTCTATAAATTAATATTCCAATTTATTTTTATTGCATTTATTTATATAAAAAGTTTTATAATGAAAATTTTTAATAGATATTTATTTATTTTAATAGCGGTATTAAAATATTCTATACTTATGCTAAAAAAAATTTTATATTTGATTGATTTAACATTTTCATTCGTTTGATATTTATATTATAACATTTTACAATTCAAAAATTATAATCATTTTAGTTATAGTTTCGAAAAATTCTGATCGAGAAATTTAAAAAAATAATAAAGGATGTGAATCTCAAATTTAAAAGTATATCCTCAGCTGTTTATTAGTTTCTAATATTAATAAAAAACTACTAATATAATAGTACAATTTGCTATATTCGTTATTAATAGGATATCTATAGTATCTCATCTAAAATTTAATTATTAATTTAATTATTTTCAAAGTTGAATACAACTTCAGAAATTAATTATGATTAAAATTTCAAATAACTTTATTTAAAATGCTTAAATAACATTTATTTAAACACTAGTTAATAATTATTCGATGTTTTGAATAACAAATTATTCAAATAATTTATTGAAATAATTTTATTTGTAACTTTAAATGTAAAAATTTTCCCTATCTTTGGTTTCATAAAAATTGTGTTAAAAATTGTCCATAAATATTGGTAATCTTTTAAATTCTAATTTAATTCAATATCTGTTATAGGATTATTTTTCAAAACAAGCCTAAAATAACAAGGATTACTATACAATAGAATTAACTTACTACTACAATATATTATTATAAATAATAATATTAATATTAAAATATTATTAATATTATAATATTAATTATATTATTATTTATATTATTAAATTATGTTAAATACTATTACATGCAAAATAATTTTTTTTTACTAATTTGATAGAAAAAAATGATTGTATTAGTCAACTTTGTAAAAAAGAATTCGATAAAAGTTTTTTATTAATATCTCAAAAATTTAAATATTAGAAGTTAAAGTTTTATATTTAGAATTCACTCT